>NW_016909187.1:15316-21426 GCF_001483705.2 Eufriesea mexicana | reverse complement strand
ATATATACACTATATCGAAAATAATAATCTTAAAAAATATATATAAAATAAAATAATAATGATCATGTGAATATTGTTTTCCCTTCTATACAACTATAGGTGAGTCCACTCTCATGGACTCACCCTCTAACATCCCTTCACTATTATTCTGCAGGATGATCGGTACAATACTATATCATATATATGTATTTTTTAAATATATTAAATAATGCAATAAAATAATAATGATTACACGAATATCGCTTCCACTTCTAAACAACCATAGGAGAGTTCATTTAATATCCCCTAACTATTCTGCAGGATGATCAATTCGATACTATATCATTAATGGAAATTTTAAAAATATACTAATTCATGAAATAAAATAATAATGATTATACAAATATCGTTTTCACTTCTACACGACATAGGCGAGTCCATTCTAGAACACCTTCTAACAACCCCTGACTGTTTTGCAGGATGATCGGTGCGATGCCAGCGGTGGCAGTCCGCCACGAACGTAAGCGACAGGAAAAAAGATTAAAACGTCCTAGTCAGCTTTACATAGGGGGCCAATGGATGCCACCGCCTCAAGGTTCGCCGCCTACTCCCAGCCCTCATGGCTACAACAGCCACCTGGAGCCTTTACCCGAGTTGTATTTCTGTGGCAAGGTAATTCTTCGCTTACACGTACGAACATATGTCGCAATGACGGACACCGTCGCGCTAACGTGACTATTTATTGATCTCAAGCGAGCTTACGCTACGCATCGCTGGTACACTTTCTGATAACGCGAACGTTCGATTTCTCTGGGCTTCAGTTGCCTCGTACACCGCGCTCTTTGGAATCGTGTGCCTCTTCGTTGGTAAAGTTACGGAATATTGAGAGAACACAGAAATTTGCAATCTGTTTCCTTAAATTCGATACATTTGGGTGTCAGAGAGCTGACAAGGACTGTCTTCTCTGAATTTAGATAATTAAGTGGGAAGAATTATCAAAATAAATAAATAAATAAAACAATTTATAAGTTTTTAGATAGGTAAAGTACTAAGTAGTAGAAGTCCTATCTGTAATGTTCAACTGTGTACATTAGACATAAATAATATGCTTCTTTTGGTAAAATTGGTAGGAACGTAATTATGTATACTTATTTATCTCCAGTGTATCGTATTAACTATAATTTTCTATGTATGTTATATTTGGCATAATCGATGTCTGCAACGTTGAAAAGGATGAACCAATTACTTTGACCAGTTTGGTAGTTCTAGAATCTTATAATATTCACTGGTAACACGACCATGATTTAATGTGATTAAAAGACTAATTAGAAGTACCTCGTTTGTAATAGAGTTTCGAGTTGCACAATATCAGTTACACAATTCGTATGTACCTGAGCGTCACGCTATTGCAGGTTTACTTGATCGAGGTCATAACTAAGGTAGTAACAAAACAAAGCCACATTGAAATGGGAGCTTAAGAAACAACGAAACCCTAGCAAAATCCTCCACTTACCCGATTTCCCCATTTTTCCATCTTTCCATACATCTAAGAATACATTCACCTACATTCACAGCTATGATAGCAACATCCCAAAATACCAAAACCCTAGAACGAAAACAGGATCACAAACAAGGTCATAAACAGACTCCCTCGACCAACTTCTCAATTTTTACATTGTCCTTCTACACCAGTGATGTCAAACACGCGACCCAATGGTTGAACTGAATTTTACTGAAATGATAAATGAAATCAGTGAAATAAGTCAAATCTAATGTTTCGAATATACATAAATGAGGTTTTCCTTGTTCCTCAACATCTTTTCTATCGATAGATTTTTTAAACACTGCATTTTGCAGCTCATGTTCCTGTGTTAACCACACTGTTTTACAAACTTCCATTAAAATCAAAATTTTCTTGCAATAAGGTGTTCTAATAATTTTTCCATTTCCTATATACGTATCTATACCTTAGAGCCAGTACAATCTAAACCCATTTGTGTCATTAGTCGCTATAGCGAAGAAGCTTCAAGGAATATACATTTCTTACATGAAATTGATTAATTTCACTAGAGAATTAAATACCTACAAGACTTCCCACTGAAAAAAATGGCACTGTCAATAGCTCTTTAAATTTGTATTGACACACACCTTCTCATTATGTATAAAAAGACATGGTATTTCCATAAAGAAAGAGAAACTTGATTTTGATTTCTCATCCACCACTTCTCCACATTTGTACCAAATTATATCGCACTTTATACCACACAATTTCGATCTTAACATACCTTTTCTACCTTTCGTCGCTTCCCAGATATTCCACTGACAAAACAGACACCCTGTGTACATCGGTTAAAAATTATGTTTCTATAAGACGAGGTCATATTTCAGTAAACAGGAAATCGGTGAAAATGGAACGATAAGCGATGCGAGAGCATAATGATCGCACGATGACTGTTGTAGATGGGAAATGATTTAACAAGGACATTGTCGTTCACAGATATCCGGGCTACACGCGGTGGTGGTGTGCCTATTGTTAGGCGCAGTGGTGCTAGTCGTTGGTCTAGTCCAACTTGCCCCGGGTGCGACGACCACCGACCATAGACTCGCTCTGCTCATAGCCGGCAGTATTCTGCTTCTCCTAGGTGAGCCACTTTTTCTCCAGTCTGCGAAACTGTACCAAGGAAATCCTGAATCTCTGCCAGAACGATCCAGCGATCTCTTGACGAATGCTCGCTAGAGAATGGGTCAAGGAAATATCGTGTTCCGCGTTTGGTTTCGAGTAAAATACGAATAGAGGAAAGAATAAATGTCTACCAGGGATGTCGTAATCGGAATAATTCTGAATAATTTAAACGATCCCTCGTGTGATAAGAAAATCGTTATCCGCTCATTTGCTTCCTATGCCTTTCGCATTGGAATTCTGATCCTTGGAAGAGTATGAGTGACATTAAATACACTCGGTACGTATTTCCTGTTTATTTTAAGTTTCCCGTGGTTCGCGTGTTTTATGCTAATTTTATTTAAAGAGCAATCGAGACGCATTTCTGTGGGCGTAGAACTTTCATATCGAAAATTTAATGGAACGACTGGAAATATTTTTCCAGCTGATTTTGTTCCTTATGCAGAGTTGTTGAAAAGAAGAATGGAATTTTTAAGACACTTTACTTTTGAGTTTTGCGAATTTTCACGCCAGCTTCGGTGCAGCGATTGTATCGCAACTGTGAATTCCGTGGCCCTCGAACTTTAGAAACACAAAGTTCATACTCGGAAACTTGCGAATTCAATAGACTCGATCGTAATGACGCTTTCGCAAAATTTCAAACGGTATTTTCGTTGAAAATGTCTAAACGACTGATATTAAAATTTTAATAAAAATCTCGGTAGGCCATATTCTAAAGTAATTGACTATAATAATTGACTATATAAACTCGTTTTATTTTTATAAGGATGAAATACAAGACAATGTCGAAGCAATAAGGAATAGCTTGAAAAAAACTTTCTCTTCTTTAGAGACTTTATGACCTAATCGTATTGCTGTGAGCTATTCATTCAGGGTAACCAAGTTACTGTCAGTTAACATCGTGGTCGGAATAAAAGTGATGGTTGTTCTTTGACTTACCTAGAAAAGGATGCGAATATTCTTCCTATAAAACACTAAAACACCATTAATTCTCGTAATTTTATACCTTCTTGGGGAAAAACGATTAATAAGATTCTCCGAGCAGAAATTTGATTTTTATGAAAATGTATATTACGCTTCTTTTTATTTGAGTAACAAGTACCTCCTTCTTTTAACTATATAGATTAGTATAAATTGTGAAGCAAAAAGGAACGATAGTAAAACTTCATAATTACATATAAAAATATATTTAAGAATAAGTACATTTTTACAGCGAACAGAGTCGTTGCATATTTCCGAGAAAAGTTAAATGACATAAAAAAATGGCATGAAAAAATTGAAAAATTTTTAATAACTTCATCCGCTTCAAAAATTCTATCAAATTAATTTATCGGGTAATTGGCAGCTCATTAAAAACACCGATACAAAATTGAGGTCAACCTAAAATTTATTTGAACCATACTTTTCATTCTTTCCCATAAAATTCATTATTTTTTTTCTAACTTATTTAACTATATTAATAAAATATTTTAAAAAGACACCCGGTTCCCTATAAATTCTCAGGCAGCTGTCAATAATTCCTAATCCTTACGGAATCTATATTTTGCTATTAATATTTACTGATCGATCTCGTCGTTCTCGAAACATGCATGATTAAATGGAGGAAAAAATTGCAAGGAAAAATTGCAACGTCGAATATGTACCATCATGAAACACACGATATCGAAATCTGATGATGGAGTATTATTGCATGTCCTTTCGCGCGAATGTTTCTTGCCAGATACGTTTAAATGCAGATCCACCGGGTTGCAGCAGCAGCAAGAAGCTCCATAACATTTGCATGTTCATTAAAGTTCGCCGATGAAATTCATATGCATCGATACAATCAACGCGCGGTCATACTCGTAAACTTACGGATAAAGCGGCGGGTCGGAATTAAATTCGCAAAGTACACTACACAGCGTATTAATTATGCGGTATTAAAGCGAAACATATTGATTTACGGCTCGAAATTTATCACAGAAAATTTTGATCGAATTTTCGTAACGCTAAACTAATTACGGGTCAGCCTATGGAAATTACCGCAACGTAAACCACCGGTGCTTGTTTTCGTCGTTAAACGAGCTTTGAATCAACAAATCTGAGTTTTGCGTTAGACAAGCCAAGGTAACAACACTGTACTAATTATTTGCACAGCAAAATCTGTCATTAAGACTTTGTGGACCGATATATGGAATATTAAATATTTATGCTATATGTAGAATAATACAAAGCTCGTTTAGAATGTCAAGGATTTAATTAATTCAATTATCGCAAGAATGTTTTGAACGCGATAAGTAGTACAAACAGCGTCAGTAGTTTGTCCAAGTATTTAGTCAGACGTTTAGACAATTGTACCCTTTCGAAAATGAATGTAAAATTTTACTTGGATAAAATCATTGTAAAATTAATAGATCTATTTTGAAAGAGCAATAATAATGTAATAATAATATAATATTTAGTAATTAAATATTTAGTATCTCCTTTATATTCGAAATAAATTACCTGTTGCTCGTGCAAAAAAATACATCATATTTCCATTCCAAATTATACTTCAATCTTCAGATATATTAAATTATACTCGATAGAAGCTTTCAACGAATCAACCCTTTACTATTAAAATCATCCCATTAATAATACAATACATACAACATCCAAGATTCAAAATTTATTAGACTACTTTAAAACTATCTTTTGATATATATTCATACCCACACCGAATTGCCTTAATAATATAAAAATATCAAGGAAACACTTTCTCAACGATCATTCTATTGCATAAAAAATATTGCGTAAAAGTACCTACTACCAACACCTCAAATCTTGCATCCCGAGCAATCCTAAGAGCCATGCTAACAAAAACTTAACTATTTTCAGGTATCATCCTGGCCGCTGTTAGATGCTACGTGCTGCACTGTGTGCCATTGCCAAGCGAGTCGCCAGTGGCAACACCACTTCCGCCACCAGCTGCCGAGCAACCTGGACTTCCACGAGGCACGCTGGACCTCCTGGTGGGCCATCAGAATCAACCAGAAACCGATGCATTGATGCACCCCGAGCACCATCACCAGTATCACCACCACCACCATCATCACCATCACGGAAATCACAAGAAGAAGCGTAGCTCGCAGGGTTCTCACTCCTACGAAGCCTAATGATCCACGTTAGAAACCCTGCTAATTAAATGGATCTAGTTAGTCGGCATTGAAAGTACATCTGTTGAAAGAAAGAAACTCCTAAGGAGTCGCAGACCAAATTAGAGAGGGAGAGGGAAGTAGGATGAATTAGGGATAATAGAGAGAGAGAGAAAGAGAGAGAGAGAAAGAGAGAGAGATGACGGAGACGTAGATTAAAGATTTTGGAGAAAGTAAAATGACAGATAATTATCGCAGTCAGTCTGTACGTGTACATTATACTCGATTCTTTTATCTTTTGTAACTTTCTATATATATATATCTATATATATATATAT
>NW_016909187.1:0-14526 GCF_001483705.2 Eufriesea mexicana | reverse complement strand
ATATATATATATATATATATAGATATATATTATCGACATGTAATGCGTAACGTGTACTCAGCTTAGATCGTTGCTGAGGAAAGTGCACTTTTCTATCTTGTATGCCGGGTATTCGAGCCTTTATCTGACCACGATACGGTTTTATCGGCCGCTGACATTTTACCCTTACGTGGACGAAGAACGTGCTGGCCGGGAAATCGCGTTGATGCTTCGTTGTTCGCCATTCCTTCAGTTACTTACGGATGCAAATTGCCGAGGGTCGAGGAATCCGTCGCTGGGGAAAAGGAACCACGATGGCATAACACTGATATCACAGTCTCTGGAGAAAAAATCACTCCATCGACGTGGGACGTTTGAAACATCGTATGTAAAATTGGAAAAATTACGATGGCAATCTCATCTCGTACCCTTTTGTTACGAATCGGAACAGAGGCTGGAAAATCAAAATATCGACGTTGAATAAGTATTCTCCATAGTTTATCGCACGTTTAAAGGAAGAGGACGTGTTTCTCTCTGATTTTTGCCATTTTAATTCGTCGATCGATGTTAATATTATCGATATTTGTTCTATTGGGATATTTTTGACTCGCACGTGACGACGTGGACGTAAGTGGATCAGGAACCTAATGGTTCGCAAAAAATGACGAATAATTATCGTTCTTCCAAGTGGAGGGAGAAAATGGATTAAATAGCCGAACACCCTGCACGCAGTCAAAAACAGTTCGTTATCGCTATGAAAGACTAATTCCTTTTCTTCGAATACCAAAGAAAGCTCTGTACAAAAAGAAAAAAAAAGAAACCAACACGTTGTATACGTAGAATAGTTAACGCATTGTATGTATATTTCTCATGCGACTAAGCCGGAATGTTCTACGCACGAGCATATAATGAGACAGAGGATAATAACCATGAATTTTTGAAGACGCGCGAAGAAGAAGATTCTCGGAAAAAAGACATTTGAACATCGTTAAAAAATGCGGCAGTTTACTCAGAGTCAACTGAGGAATGTGGTAAACATTTAATTATAGAAACACGACGGATCGGATCATCCATGTAGTATTTTTAAATTCGATCGGAAATTGTAGAGAGAAATGTTAAGTATGATTTTACGTGCCAATTTAAGAGTAACTTCTAGACGCTTCAGTTGCGTTTCCGGCAGTACGAAACGATCTATTGTACTTCCTCGAGCATCCTCTTTTCGCGACGCTGTGTCCTTCCGTAGCTTCATATATGTATGTGTTAATCATTATACACCGTACGTCCACATGTGTGTGCAAATGCAAATTCTAGGATAGGACTACTAGTGTTAGAAGTCTAAAAGAAATTGGCCTAGCGTTGGTAGTTTTACGAATATTCGCAGACATCTGAATTCTGGAAATCCTCGCTGTCGTCCTGAACTTTCACTTTCAATTTTATTTCTTCAAGATGTTTATATTATTTGATAAACATATCTGTTATCTGGGTCTTAAGATGTACAGAATGGTCCAGTGGTATCTCAAATCATTGTGATTGATCACTGATGTGACTGTTGGTGGACTACCTCACACTTTGAAGTCACGTCTCGATAAATTATTGCACTAAAAAAATCTGTATAATGATTTGCAATGAAAGGTTAGCAATTTCATTGGAAAAAAAAAGGAAAAAAAAAATAGAAAAGCTGATTATAAAATGTACCTTGAAAAAAACCAATTTTGGGAAGATATTTATTACCATTGTACTAGATGATACTTGTTTTTGTAAAAAAAAGAATTACGTGCGATACTTTATATGGTCGGGATATATGGACCACTTTGTATGCATAAGAACTAGGGCACAAAATTTTTAGTAGAAAATATAATTTATTTTACCGCGGCATAAATCATCAGTCACGTTTGCGGGAAAGGAAATTAAGGAACTGAAATTTAAACCGTATTTTCGGAAAAGAATTCTAGATTCGTCTTTATCCCGATGTCCAACATTTTCTACTTTCGACGTGAAATAATTTTTGTATCGCGAAGTCGAGGGAACGTTGGTGAAAAACCTTGATAAACCAACGAAGAGTATAAATTAAAATTACTTATATTCAAATTATGATAGAATAAATTAAAAAAACAGTTTCAGCATATTTGTACATACAAAAATTCTTAGACATAAACTCTCCCTTTTAAAAATATCTTAATAATTTGAAATAAAAAAAATAAACTCTCTATTATTTCGTTAATTCGCAAGGAAATTCTTTCGAAAGAAATTAACAATTTTCTGCCAAAGTTCCTTCGATCGTCCACGGTATTATTCACGATTCCAATTATGATAATAAAAACCTGAAGTTCACGATACGATTCTACCTCTGTCTTGAACTTTGCCTTTCGCGAGAAGCTTCTGTCTCGACCAATCGCGTGTGTGCTAGGCCTACTAAAAGCGTACTGTGGTCGTTCCGTGAAACAGAATAAAAATGGTACTTAGAATGTTCGTAGCACGTTGATATTCCTTAGAGTTGTTAGATTGATTTTTATATGTATATCGTTACCATTACCGATGAATTTTTGTCACGACCAATTAGACGTTTACAGAAACGATTCTATATTCGGAAAAATTCGATCGTATGATTTCTGGATCCCGATACACGACGAGGATGTAACTACGTGATATAGAGCATCGTGTATTGCTGTGACCATTGAGCGATTGAAAATTTCGTTTCCACCGTGAACCTGATCTCAAAAGACTTCTTTACTTGTTTCGCACCTCAGACAGGTGTACAGGTGACGTGTCGTGAGACATGACGAAGAAAAACTGAAAATCGCGTGCCTGTTCGTAGATGTGGAAATGTGGCAACGCGTTGGCATAAACGAAGAGGAGAATAGACCTAGAGATTCTGACTTTTATAAACACGTGTACGATCGCATCTTTCTCGAAGAACCTTGTGCCCAAGGTGTCGCGTTCGACTCGAGAGAAATGCGTGGAAGGAAGGAACGACATGGAGATGATTCAGGGAGGAGAAACGATAAGCAAATTTCAAGGGACGTCGCTATGAGTATTTACAACACCTTGTCGATAAATGTAACTCAGCACCTGCACCCAATCTTCGATGTTATTTTTTCGAGGGAAAATTTTCAGAAACGGAGAGGAAATCGTAGAGGGTAATTTCCGATGATCTTACGACGCAACGTAAAAATGCGATCTAGATGTGTCTTTCGAGTAACAAATATTTAAATTATCTATTTACACTGCAATATTTATACTTAAAAACAGTTACAAATTCTTCTGTGCCGGTGCGCCGAGAAGACTTCCATCACATTTGACCTTTTACGAATATTTCATGGAAAGGAAGTTAGACGAAATCGAATACGATGACCTTTTAATATCGACTTGCGAACAGGCTTCGGAACTTTTTAGAATTTCTATTGAATTTTAAAGTAGTTGTACGTGCGAGTACATACATCTTGCTCTGATAGCAACATTCAGTGTTACCATTTTGATCGTTGTCTCTGGTTACCATTCTGTGCGTTGATTTCAAGCACGATATTATTCTACTTAACTTGATATATTTTATATATAGATTTACAATTTCCATCTTGTCACCAAGCGACATGGTTTATTTTAAATATCGAAGTGATCCACGTTTTAAGAATTTTTACCGAATTTGTATACCAAGGTGAACACGTTTAACCGCGTTCTTCTATATTTAATTACACCATCCAAGACGATGTAAAAATTGCAGAAAGAAAAATGTCGACACGGTATCCTGTACTTAGTTTTTCTCACAGGTCCTCATAGATATCTAGACAGGTTCTCATAGATTCTACTTGTAGATCAAAGTCGCAAAATCTTAAACGAGAACTCTTCTCGAGGCACTGGCGTGCACGTTCGACTACCGTTGGGGTCCACTTAAAGTTATTACAAAAAGTTACACCGATATATATGTATATGAGAATAGTTGTAAGTTATTTTACAAAGCGTTGGGCACCAGGTGAATGAGAAAGATATTCGACGAATGTAATCTGCAAGTTTCTCTTCTCGTTCACTTAGTGCCAGTGATATATAGGGTGTCTTATTTTAATTCAGAGAGCAAAATAATTCGGAAATTAAATTTCATCGAAAGAAATATCGCTTTATTCGAGATCTGTTTTAGAGAAACAGATATTTTTTCTTCCTAGCGATTTTGTAAATTATTCTTATATCTTCGAGATATTTTATTTGGTCAGTGAAATCGAGAATGACTCGAATTTTTTATTCGGTAGTATCTATAAATTTCCTCTGGTATTGAGCCACGTGATTAAGACAGTATCGAGGAAAGATGCGTAATTGATGATGATAAATGAATAATAAAATATAGAATATACGTTATGATGTAATTAAAATATTTTCTTCGATGAAATTTAGTTTTCGAGGTGTTTCGCTGTCCGAATTAAACGTCACATCCTGTATAATAATATAGTATAATGTAACAAGTAATATAATATAAAGTAACATAATATAATATATTATGATATAATATAATATATTATAACGCATATACATAAAGAAAACAAAAAAAGTATATATACACACTCTAATATAATAATAACGAGTACACGCACGAGTTATCTCTGAACTAACTAAGGTATCTGTATCTAATTGTAAGTCCGTTAAGCTTAAGTACAGCGACAGCGACGAGCACGTGTAACAAGCTCGACGAATCTTCCGTTTAATGCGATCTGTGTAAATAGTTTCGTAAAATAATTTAAGCTCGCTGATAGACAACCGTTCAACGGGGATTTTTCTACGCGCGCGCGCTATCTTTCAACTTTTTTACTCTTTTGCGCTGTTTTTAAGATTCGATGCTCTCGCGATTCTCCAGAATTGCCGTTCACGAATCCAGAGACAACCGAGATTGTTCAAATGCGTCTTTGTAATCATTATTTGTCAGCGATTCTTCCGATGAACCGTCGTTGACTGGGTACTTCGTTTAATTCGGGTACACTTCCTATTTTTCTCGCTATTTTCTGTGCCATAATTTTGGAATCATTCGATTGGAAACTCGGTTAGAAAATTAAGTAGCTTTTCCTTGCTATTGATGACACGAAGAAAGAATAATTTGAAAGCTTTGTCTGACAGAATGAATCTTGACAGGAAGATCCTTATCTTTTTTTATAATTTTAGGATCATTAGGATGTTCGTCAGAAATTTAATCGTAAAATTAAATAATTTTACATCGTGAAAGAAAATAATTTATTCGGAAGATATATCGATCATATGGATAATGTTACAGAATTAAACGGGGTACCTCGTACACGAGTTCATTGCGTTCGGATCGATCCTCGATCTACGATCGATGCTGTACGAATTACGCTTACTTGCAGTTCGTTGCTTTCCCGCGCTAATTCAATTTCGCCGATCAGTTACGCGAACAGTAAGCAATTTTGATATTTTCCATCGATAATTGCCATTAATACGCCGAACTATTTTATAATCGTGAACGTTAAAGATTTTTAAGGTCTCTAAACGATACTACGCTTACGATTTATTCGTTGCTTTGCTGCGGTGCTTTGCGAATGCTTGTTTGTTCCTCTGCGAAGAATGTTTAACCGTCAAGATGTTTCCGTTTTATGCGAAACGTTTCTATTTTCTATTATGAAATTATAGTTGCAATTATCAGTAGTCCAAGATCAATCGATCACTCGCGAGCACGTCACCCTAAACGGGAAGCAAGTAACACGATTTTTATATTCAGCACGCGAAGAAAACGAAATGAAAAAGTAATTAAAAATACGATAATAAAATACTTAAAAGATATAATAGGATTAACACTAGAACTACCGAACGAGCCAATATTGTTTGAAGAATTCCATTTGTACAGCTTCTGCAGCGTAGATGGATTTCGATAAAATTAATATCGACTTTTACTCGAATAAAAATATAATTACGTATAATTAATTGTCTTCGTCGAACTGCTAAGACTACTATCGTTTATGTACAATTTACTTAGTCACTATAGCTCGGTAGTTCTAGCGTAGATCCCTCAGCCTCGAGTGATCAGTTGACCTTGCACGAAGAGTAGCTGTTTTTCTATCTTCTGCCTTATCGATTAAGATCGACGTTAATTTATTCCCTACAAGTTCATTTTTCGAATCTCTGATATAATAAGCGACATTTAATCCCACGATACTCGTATCCACGGCTATTATTTCGTTACCATTACGTAACATTTCAACCACGTCCTTTGTATTTTCGTTCTAGGTATATTAATAGCGCCGTTCGTCCGGGCTAGAGGCTAAGAAGCTACGTTTAATTTACGGGTTCGTAATCTCTAGGAATAACCGCGTTAACCGTTCTCTCGGGTAGTACGAGAAAAATAAAGTAAAAAGAGAAAAAAATGGAAAACGAAGATGAAAAAGAAAAACGAAAAAAAGCGGAAAAAATGAAGTTAGCGTAACACGCATTGCGACAAAGTATAATCGAGCCTACGTACGGAATATCTTGGACCGAGGTACTTTTATCGGACTATAGTTAAGCGAACGTGAAAGCAATAAGAATAATCCTGACTGCTCTAACGAATTCCTTTGGATCACGTCGAAACAACGTTGTTCGATCAGCGAGATCATCTCGCGTCACTCCGAGCTTTTTCTTTCCGAAAACGAATCGTCCAAGGTAATCCGCGATCCTCGTCGTTGTATGGTTAGTCCGAACGACATAGCTTGTAATTATTATAGCAAGAAGCTTGCAATTGCTCGCGTGAATTCTCACAGTTTGCGATGTTTTCTCCTAATTATCATTCACGTGAAAGCACATACTTTGTGAGTCTTTTTCTACGCGTCATTAACGCGAATTCACGACCTTCGTGATCATTCTTCTAGTCGTTATTGTATCAACACGAATTCGAATCGAATGTCATTTTGAATTCTATTTTCAGTAGTCATTGACGAGATTTCGAAGAGCAATTTCTTACTAGCTTGATGTTTTAGAACAAAAGTTTGTCACTTTACCTTTAACTTCAAATTTCTGACTGCGAGTGCGCTGAACAGCGTCCCTGGTTGATGCCAAAGTGTTATCAAGATCGTATGTGATTGGTAACTGTAGGTATTTAACACGTTAACCCTTTTGGTACGGAGGAGCTGGCCGTGGTTATACATTCGTGGTACGAGGGAAGGTTTCCACAAGAGTGGTTGCACTGGGAGCCACGAAAACGTGTTTTGCAGTATTCACAGAAATCTCGAGCGTGATTGACACTAAACTTTTCGTTTGGATCGCGACAGTCATCGGTGACTTTTCGTGGATGTCGCCAATAAGCGACGGTAGTACCTAGAGAACGTTTTCCATTGGGCGGCAGTAGTACCGAAAGGGTTAAACGCCACGCCAGTCCCTAGGGACCGTTGCTAGACTTTCCGTTCAGGCCTCGCCGGTCCGTACGGCCCAGAAGGGCCCGCATCACGGCTCACTGTGGCGTGAACAGAACGGCGCGAAGTTTAACGTGTTAACAAGTAAAAAGAGAAAAGCTATCTATTATTTTTAAATTTCAACTTGATTTGTTAATTACCGAAAAAACTAAGACTTTTTGTAAATCATTGTCAATAATACTAGGTGAAGGAAGTCGTATCTTCCCCTAAATTTCTGAAATTACCGTTTCGGAAGTAGAAACACGCGTTTAGTGTCGACTGATTTTACACGCGATGTCGTTCGGACCAAGCATACGCTATAAGTCCTAATGAGTGGAGGGCGCGAGGAAACCGGAAGTGAAACACGTTCGCCATGCACAACGTTCAAGAACTCTATTTCTCGTGAGATTATGTGATCTTTTAGCTTCTAAAAAAAAGTATGGTTATATTTTATATATATACACTCGCCTCGGGTCTCTGTCGTATGATCGTTCTCCGTGTTCTTTCAGAAACGGCGGGAAAACGCTGGCGCACTCAACGAACTCGCGTGAGGTGAAGCTGCGATTGCACGGCGAATTTTCTTTAATTTCGTTCGTTAAAACGGAATTTAAAAAACGAGAGCGAGAGAAAAAGTATGTGAGAGAGAGAGAGAGAGAGAGAGAGAGAGAGAAAAGGATGGAGGCGAAGGAAGGAAGGAGGAGAGAGATAGAGGGAGAGAGAGCACAGAGTGCTTTGCACCTCGAAGATCGATGATCAAACGAATCAAGACTAATTGCAAGTGAAAACCTTTCGGCTGAGAGAGTGTGAGGGAGTGAGTGAGAGAAAGAGACAAATAGTCGCTCGACGAGAGGTGAACTTTTCAAATTTACCTGAGATACACACGTATATATGTGTATATATATACATTACCGATCATAAGTATCCTTAAACGCTTTTCTTTTTAGGTGATTTAACACCAATATTTATTAGATTTTCTGCTCAGAAAATCAGAAAATAGAAATTATTAATTACTCGATGCAAAATATTAATGTAATTATACCTAATTTATCGTTAATGTAATTAACACAACATTAATTTATAATTCAAACGATCTAATTATACAGAAATTTTCAAATATCTGAACTGCTTTTTACAAAACTCATTATTGTCTATTAATTAATCGAAAATTGATTTCATCGTGTTGTAATATTCTATGATACAAATGCATGATGTAATAATAATAAAAAGCAAACACATCGTTACTACTGTTCTCTGTAATGTTGTAATTAGAAATTAATTATAATTTTGCGATGAAATTAAGAATATTGTCATAAATGAGCAATTATCAGGATACTTTCGAGCGGTGACATACATATATATACTTGTATAGAAAAATAATATTATATATATATATACATACGCTATTTCTTCGGTATAGTGTTTATCGTACGTTTACACACAAAGCCATACGCACGTATCGCATGAAAGTTAGGTTCGTGCAGAATTATCGTGGAACCTTCTTATCGCACACTCGGCTCGAAAATTACCTGGTAACATAACGGGACTTCGCATGCATGGACGACATGATCATTTTTCTTGTCGCATCCGAGTTCGTCGTAACTTCGTGCGTGAAGTTTCGTGACAGTACTCAGAAGCCGACAGGGCCTTTGATTCCTTTCTGATTGCACGATCTTGCGCGAAATTACGTGGACACAACGAGGTCATGTTTAGTTACGTGTAGTTCGCGAAATATAGTTGAAAAATTCGAAGACGTTGCAAAGAATTAAAAATGAAATTCGTACTATTTAATGTTAATAATTTCAAATCGATTAAAAAATTCTTTGTGAGGTAGACACTTAGATAAACGAGCTTTGGAATAATTTTGCGTATTTTCACGAGAGGGACATTTTTCTGAACTTAGCTTTTTAATATTTTAAATATCGTTAGGTGATTTTTAATATTTTTAATATTTGGAATATTATTTAATAATAGCATATTTTTCTATTCAATAATAATATGTTTTATTATCTATTTAATATTTTATTAATATTTTACCGTTTAGCAGTAGCATATTTTATTATTCCTGTTAATATTTCATCGATATTTTACTATTCCATGATAAAATGAAAAATTTCAGGGATCAAGGACACTTCCAAGTATCGACAATCTTTCAGAAAAATTTTTACATTAATTTCTTTCTGATTTTACTTTGTATTTAATTTTACAAGAACCAAGCAGGAGAAAAATATTTCGTACTACTACTTGATCATTTACACGCAACGTAAGGAATTGAGAAAATTTTTTAAATGAAATCGAAGGGCTAATTCACAATGACAATACAATCGCGCGAGGGTAAAGGTATGCCAAATTTTGTTCACGTAATTTTGCACGATCCTTAGTTCGGAAGTAGCCGACAAGAGATACAGTTAATTTCGAAAACGTGCGTGCCGATAAATCAAAAGAATCGTACAACTCATCGTAGCTCATCACGATTGTCATTCATTCGATAGTCGAAGAGTCTGATAATTTGAAAGTTTCAACTCGATGAGCAACTCTTCTCCCTTAATGCGCGCGATAATGATTTTTGGAAAGGCTGAATTATTTCTTAACTTAATGAGAACGTGAACACGGAATTACGACGAAACTTGAGGTTTGCACGGAAATGTGTCGCAATTATTACGCATGGAGGGCCTCAAGTACTGTAACCTTGTATGTGATTCTACAGTAAAGAAAAGAAAATCGTAAATAACAGAAAAAAAGAAGAACTCTACTGCTATTGTAACTTTCAGAGTTTAATAAAACGTTTTCACTAACAGAGGGTGAATTCCAATTACGACTACCCCCTTCGTGAAATAGAAGCGTTTCAAACAAAATTCTCCTATGAACACCCATTTTTCTTTAATTTCGCTGCAACTTACAAATAAATCCTAGTGATAATAGGTAATTTTAATTGAAATGGAGAAAAAGACATGAGAAAAATATCGAAAAACAGGAAAAATAATTGATATGCATAAATAAATTACAAAATGAATTAAAATTACCCCCAAAAAAAGCAGAAATAGAAAATAAACTTTCCAATTATAATAATATCTAAATTTACTGCAACTTGGTACCACTGGAACATAAGTATAATAATTAATCGCGAAATAATAATTATTGATATTTAATAAAACACTTTTGATATATATCTTCCCAAATAAAAAATTTTAAAAAATTCAGAAACGTTAGCAAAAATTAGAAAAGTGTAGTGGTCCCTTAATAAATGACAGCAATTTCGTTGCACTTCAAATTTTTCTAGTGGTCTCTTACTAAATGTTGAAAATCTCGATATTTCACCAATCGTTTTTAATTTTTTATTAATCCAATTTCCATTAAGAGGTAGCCAAGTTTCCAGAGAAAACAGGAAACGTGGAGAATAGCCAAGAAGGTTACTTAATTTAATTTAATTAACAAAGAGAACGAAGAAGGGGAAGGAAAACAAATGATTCGATCGGAACTGGTATCTTCTTTTGGTAACAATAACAGGAACAAGGAATTCGGTCGAATGGTAAACGTTCCAGGGAATCCTGACTCACGGGTTCTTGTTCATGTTGGTTTCATAGCTCAATGTTCTGTCCGCCAACGCATTTTCAAGTTGCGTCAATGAACAGGACAGAAAATCTATAGACGCACGATGTAAATTACTGTAATAAAATCTTCTCGAAGAGAGCTAAATGACACGCCCCTCGGAACGCGAGTTATGGATTATACTAACCATGGATTATACTAACTGCATGAGGCACTAGGCATAGAAAATGACTGATAGAAAATTAGAATTTAATAAGCAGAGTTCCTGGCAAAAATAACTCTCTTCGGGTTCTCCATTTTTCTCAAAGGATAAGAAAATTCACATTTTTTAAAATGTTCATTACAACGCATAGTTACTGTGGGTGTAATTAATACTCATATCGCAGGAGAATTATATTTAATTAAGTAATAAAGCTGTGGACCTCGTACCTCAGGTCATTCTTGGAAAAAATCTCCATATCAGGGTGGCATAATAAATAATACATATTTCAATGTAAATGATATACTTAGTACACTTTAAAAACACACATAAATAATTGAAATCGCGAACTATTTGAATTACAAAATTTTTATTTCGTATAATTTTTAATTTTCCAAGTGTACATTAATGTGTGGTCACTTTCTCGATTATATCTACACTGGAACTATTATTAATTAATCTTGTTATCAGTAAGAAATTAATGCTGCTCTATGAACGACTCGCAGCAACGATTTTAAAGATCCCTTACAAAATTCATTTATCGATTAATTCTTTTTATTTCATTTAAATCGTTTAAAATAAAACGTGAAATGAAGAGACTAGATGCTATCGTGGATGGATTAAGAACTACGAGTGCATTTTTGTATAGAAGACCAATAATTTTTGTTCACAGTACGTAAATAGTGCCATTGAAATGACGCCATCACTGGCTTTCATCGGTCCCAAGGCTAGTCTATAAAAGTGAACCAAGCATATGTTATTTGCTTCCAAACGAACGCGATATCTTCGTCTCTGTGATCTGAAAATAGAAATACAATTGAATGCTGAGGCAAAACAGGAGCAACTTATTCCAAGGTACAATGCTAATGGTAACAATCATTATCTGCAATCCTCGTATTCCAAAAGATCTCGTTCGATATACGAAATTTCACGTATGAAACATTGTTAAATTCATTGTGCATACAGTTGCGGATAAGTAACAAATGCAACATCGAATTCTATGGTTACGTTTTTAATGCTACTACCCGGAACTGTCGAAAACAAATGAAAGAATGTGTCAGTTTGTTAACGCAACGATAAGCACAATGCAAACAACAGCCAAATCATGCGATTCAATACCATATCCGGGTCGTGGAACCTAGGACACCCACGTACTAGTAACATCCACGATATGCGAGTCGATATTATGGACTTGGACGACCATATGATAGAGGCAGATAGAGAAGATAGAGCATCCGAGTCATGTGAACTTCTATCGATCATTTTTATCGACAGCAAATCATGCATAGCTTGTTAATATCAGTTGTTTTTCCATCTAACATTTGAGATGAGAATGAATCGTTTAACATTTTATTTTTTGTCTAATAGTTCGTTTTAACCATAAATACAGGGGAAATAAAAATATTTTAACATACATATGTGTATCATGGAAATTTGTCCTGTGAAAGTGTGAATACAGAAATAGTCTGTAAAAATTGTTTAAATTGTCAAATTTAATAATTCTATAACAAATTGTTTACAACGTAAATTTATAATAAAAGTAAAAAAATTAATAAATTACCGATTATTACTGGAACTTTCATCGAATTTCTGTTAAAATGTACATATAATTGACAGAAAGTTTATAAATTATTACATCTATTGTTAATAACTAATTAATATTGTTAATGAAAAATTGTTCACAGCGTAAATTTATAAGAAAAGTGCAAAAGTTAATAAATTATTGGTTATGAGAGGGGAAAATTACTAATTAATAAAATCAGCGAAGTTCGAAAATTTCCAAACTGGGCGGGGAGCTCGGTCGATCAGAGTCTATATAAAGGGCGACGCTCCTCTGCTAGATTTATCTGTCGGTTCGACTTCGGAAGTGAAACATCTAAATTTTTCCGAGTGCACGAAGGGTGGGGGTCCGAAGTGAGGTTGAGGGTGGCTCCCCCACCCACACCCCACCCCATTAAACCATTTACTAATTTTTATTTTGTTTTTAAGTATTACAAATTTTTCTTTTGTTTTCAGGTGCTAATTATTTTCTTTTCTTTCAGGTTTTAATAATTTCTTCTTTTTTCAGATTTATTTTTATTTGACATTCGAATATTTCGTATAATATTCCTGTGAACTTGATTGAACCAATAAAGCCAATGTCCAAAGGAGGTAAAAGATACATTTTATCTATTGATCATTATTCGAGAGTGATAATTTTTTTCTTTCTCTTATAGGAAAAAGGTCAGACAGCTGAGGAAACAAAAATATTGGTAACATTTAAAAAAAATCAATCTGTCAAGAAGTTGAGAAGTACTTATATGCTTAGACAATGGAGGTGAACTTGTAGGACAAGACCTCCAAGTTTGGTTAAATCAAAAAAAGATAAAACATGATTTGATTCCAGACAAGGTACTGCAGTACATTGGAATTGCTGAGAAGAAGGATAAATCCACTATATCTTAATTCAAGATAAACGAATATGAAGAATTACTAGGGAAACTCATATATTTGAATATTTATGCCTGGCCTGACATCTCATTTGCAGTAGGATATTTGTCATAGTTTAGTCATAATCCTAAAATGATGGACATGAATGGATTGAAGGAGATATTAAGATATTTGAGGACATGTGAAGTCCTACTGGAAAAAGAGGTGAAAAAGATTGATGTGTGACAGATTGAGTGCGATAAATGTAGAAAATTAAATCTAAGCTTTTACAGAGAAAAATGTTGTTATATAAGAGATGTAGTAAAAATTAAGAACTTACAAATTTGTTATATGCTAGATAAAGAAACGAATGATAATTGTCTAATTAAACCACTGAGTGGCCCAAATTTGTTAAAGAATGTGAAAAGCTTTATAAGGGTGTTAAGAGAATAAAAAGAAGGGAGGAGATTATGTGATAGTTATTGATATCGTTCTATTGTTTTATTACTCCCACCCATCATAGCATAAGTTAAGTAAATTGCTTTATAAAAAGTATTATTTAGTCAATCTTAATTTTAACAATAACATTTTATGTTTGTTATAAGTATACTTGAAAGTGAACATAAACGCATCTTATTAGCAACAGGAAAATTATTTGTAGCTTTATTATAACCGAGTGATACATATTTTCCTTAGATAGGTCTGACTAAATGGTTTTGTTGGAAAAGTAATTTTAACCACTTATATATTAAAAACCAATGTTCTCAAGAAGTATGTTCAATAAAGGTAGTTACAATGCTCATGTACCAAATTTTGTAACTAACGTGTGATACATATTATCATATATTACATTTTTGATACTAACTTTATAATTAATTTTAATAATTTATAACGCCTTGTAGTAAAAATTTGTCATTTTTATAACAGAAATATATTTATTCTTGTTTCATTGATATTAATAAATATAAGATTTATAGATTTAGATTACGTTCCTGTGGTCGCTGTTTAATTGCTACGGCTAATGCTGGAGAAGATAACAAT
>NW_016909186.1:1919-35285 GCF_001483705.2 Eufriesea mexicana | reverse complement strand
TGTCTTTTGTGCTATACACAGCTTTTCGGCGGATTTGTGCGCCGTACTGTGATCCAATATGCTCTTCTTGTGTCTGGGATGGCAGTAATAGTTTTCTAGGCACGTTAGGCAGTGTTATGTAACGCTTGGTTAAGTTAGGTCAGTTTGGGTTATGTTGGGATGGCTATGACATTCTTGCTACACACAGCCATCTATGGACTCCTGCGCTCTACTTTAACCGAATATGTCCTGCCTGGCGCCCGGGAGGCCAGCAATAGTTGTCTAGGGACATTAGTTCGTGTTAGGTTTCGCTTGGTTTGTTTAGGATAGGATAGCTTTGACTTCTGTGCTATGAAATGATTATTCGGTGGATTTATGCGCTCTACTGTGGTACAATATGCTCTGCTTGGCTCTGGGATGTCAGTAATAGTGGCCGCTGGACGTCATGTTCAGATAGGCTACGTTTGGTTATGTTATATTACCTTTTGTTAGGCTAGGATAGCTTTGCCTTTCTTGTCATAGACTGTTATATGGTGGACCTCTGAGCTCTAATCTGATATACTATGCACAGCTCGGCTCTGGGGAGACCAGCAGTACAGATCACTGCACGTTAGGTCGTGTTCTCTTCCGTTTGTGCACGTTACGATTCGTTATGTCAGGAGAGGGTAGCTTTGACCTTCGCGCTATAAACTGCTATTCGGTGGATTTCTGCGCACCACTGCGATCTAATATGCTCTGCTTTGCTCTGGGGAGGATATAAGTAGTTGCCGCGGCGCGTTAGGTCGGGCCATGTTATGTTTGGTTAGGTTAGTTTAGGCCAGGTTTGGTCTGGATATCTTCGACTTTTGTGCTATTCACTGAAATGCGATCGATTTCTGCGCTCTACTGCTCTGGTACATTCTGCTTTGCCCGGCATAGGCCAGCAATAATTGTCTCGGCACGTTTGTTTGGGTCACGTTACGTTTACTTAATTTATGTTTTGTCAGGTTAGGCTTGGATAACATCGACTTTTGCGTTATACACAGCTATTCCGTGAATATCTGCGCTCCACTGTGATCTGATTTGTTCAGCCTGGCACTGGGGTGGCTAGCTATTTTTGCCGCGGCTCGTTAGGTTCAGTTAGTCTACGTTTCGATAGGTTAGGTTAGGTCACGTAAGGTCAGGGTATCATTGACATTAGCGCTATTCTCTGTACTTTGGAGGCTTTCTGCGCTCTGCTGTGCTCTAGTATATTCTACTTGGCTAATGGGTATCGAGCAATAGTTCTCTCGACGCGTTAGGTTGAGCTATTTTGCCTTTGGTTATACCACGTTTGGACAGGTTGGGATAGGATAGGTATGACTTTTGTGCTATACACTGCCATTCTTTGGACTTATGTGCCCTACTCTCCATTAATATACCCTGCCTAGCGATCGAAAGACCTGCAACAATGGTACAGGCACGTTAGGTTCGAATTAGTTGCGTTTGTTTGTGTCACGTTTGGATAGGTTCGGAAAGGATGACTCTGACTTTTGCGCGGAAAACTGCTGTTCGGTGGCCTCCTGCGCTCTACATTGCTCTACTGTACACTGCCCGTCTCTGAGACGGCCAGGAATAGTGGCCGTGACACGATAGGCTGAGTTAGGTTGCGTTTGGTTATGCTATGTTGGGTTAGGTTTGGTAATTATGGCTCTGACTTTTGTGCTGTACACTGCTTTTCGGCGGAGTTCTGTACTCTGCTTCGATCTAACATGCTCAGCTTTGCTCTGGGGAGGTCAGAAGCTGTAGCCGCGGATTGTTAGGTACTGTTAGGTTACGTTTGGGTTGGGTTCGGATAGCTTCAACTCTTCCGCTACACACTGCGATTCTATGGACATCTGTGCTCTTCCGTGCGATGTCATATTCCGCTTGTCTTTGGGGAGGCCAGCATTATTGGACTTGGCTCGTTAGGCTTATTTTGTCTACGTCTGGATATGTTAGGTTGAGATATCTCTGACTTTGTGCATTACACTGCAACGCCGCTGATTTCTGCAGTACACTGTGCTCCGGTATATCCTGCTTGCCTCTGGGGAAGTCTGCAATAGTTGTCGCGGCACGTTAGGCTGTGTTTTGTTACGCTCGGTTAGGCTATGTTAGGTCAGGTGTGGTCACATTCTCCTTGACTTTTGGGCTACACACTGCTCTTCGGAAGATTTCTGCGCTCTACGTTGCTCTGATATGCTCTGCTCGATACTGGGGTTGCCAGCAATAACGGTCCAGTCACGTTAGGTTTAGTTATGTTACGTTTGGTGGGACATGTTTGCTTTTGTCAGGCTTGGATAGCCTTGAACTTGGTGGTATACACTATAGTACGGTGGGATCCCGCTGTCTACTGCGCTCCACTGTACTCTGCATGGCCCAGTAGTGCCCAGCATAGGTGGTCGAGCCTCGTTATATTGAGTTATGCTACGTTTGGTAAGTTTATATTTGTCTGTGTTAGGTCTGGATAGCTTCGACTTTACTGCTCTATACAGACGTTCTATGGATTCCTGCGCTCTACTCTCCTCTAATATATTCTCCTTGGCTCTGCGGAGGCCAGCAATGGCGTCCGCAACACGTTAGTCTGTGTTAGGTTTCGTTTGGTTACGTTAAGGTTGGTTGGGTTAGGAGATGCTAGCTCCGACTTTGTGCTATATACTGTTATTCGGAAGACCTCTGCGCTTCACTGTAATCTGATATGCTCATCTTGGCTTTGGGAAAGAAGGAAATAGCGGTATCGACACGTGAGGTTAAGTTAGGTTACTTTCGGCTAGTTCAGGCATGTTTGGTTCAGGTTAGAGTAGCTTTGACTTTCTGACATACACTACCATTCTATGTACATCTGCGTCTTACTCTCCTCTAATATGGTCTGCTTGGCGATGTGGAGGCCAGCAGTAGAGCTCTAGGCACGTTAGGTTGGATTATGATGCGCTTGGATATGTTACGTTTGTCTATGTTAGGAGAGGACAGCTTTGACCTTTAGGCTATGCACTGCTTTTCGGTGGATTTCTGCGCTCTACTGTGACCTAATATGCTCTGCTTTGCTCTGGGCGTGCCACAAACTGTGGCCGCGGCACGTTAAGAAGTGTTAGGTTACGTTCGGTTTGGTTTTACTTGCTTGGGTTTGGATAGGATAGCTTTGTCTTTAGTGCCCAACATAGATATTCTGTGGACTCCTGTGCTCTACTGTGCTCTACCATATTCAGCTTGTCTCTTGGTTCGCCACAGGTAGCGGTCGCGGCATGTTAGGTTGAGCTTTCTACGTTCGGTTAGGTTAGGTTAGGTTAGGTCTGGATAGGATACCTTTGACCTTTGTTCTGTTCACTGCAATGCGGTCGATTTCGACACTGTAATATTTCCTTATATATTCGGCGTGACTCTACGTTGGCCAGAAATAGTGGTGTCGGCACGATAGTTTGAATTATCTTACGTTTGGATACGTCATAGCTGGTAAGGTTAGGGCGGAATATATCTGACTTTTCTGCTATTCACTGCTCTTCGGTGGACCTCTGCGCTCTACTGTGCAATAATGTGCTCTGCTTGGTTCTCGGGCCAGCAGAAGTGGTCTCGGCAAGATAGGCAGTGAAAGGTTACGTTTGGTTAGGTTACGTTTGATTGGGTTTTGTTTGGACAGCACTAGCTTTTTTGCCAACGACAGCTATTAGGTGGATTCTGGCGCTCTAGTCTGCTCTACTGTACTCTGTTCGACCCTGGGGACGCCAGCAATCGCGGTCGCTGCACGTTAGGTTGAGTTTGGTTACGCTTGGGTATGCTATGATTGGTTATGTTAGGAGAGGATGCATCGGCTTTCGTGCTTTACACTAAAATGCGGCCGATTTCTGCGCCCAAATGTGTTCTGGCATATTCAGATTGTCTCTGCGGGGGTCAAAAATGGTGGTCAAGGCAAGTTAGGTTCAGCTAGGTTACGTTTGGATATGTTATGTTTGGTTAGGTTAGGCTAGGATAGCTTTGACTTTTGTGTTATCAACTGCTGTTGGTTTGGTTTCGGTGCTCTTCTGTTCTCTGATATGCTTTGCTTGGCTCTGTTGAGGCCAGCAATAGTTATTTCGGCACGTTGGTTTGAATAGGTAACGTTTGGTTATGTTATGTGTGTTTGGGTTACGTTCGGATAGCGTTAAATTTCTTGCATAGACTGTTATTCGTTGGACCTCTGCGCTCTGCGCTGCCCTATTATATAGCGTTGAATTTCTTGCATAGACTGTTATTCGTTGGACCTCTGCGCTCTGCGCTGCCCTCTTACACTCTGATAGACTCTGGGGAGTACATCAATAGTAGTCGCTGCACGTTAGGTTGTGTTAGGTTACGTTTGGGTATGTCACGATTGATTATGTTAGGAGGGGCAAGCTATGACTTTTGCGATATACACTGCTATTCGGTGGATTCCTAAGCTCTACTGTGCCCTAGTATATTCTGCCTGGCTCAGGGGATTCCAGTAATAGTGGTCTCGGCATGTTAGGTTAAGTTAAGATACTCTTGATTATATTACGTTTGAATAGGCTAGGAGAGGATAGCTTTGACTTTTGTGCTATACACTGCTTTTCGATGGATCACTGCACTCTATATTGCTCTACTACACTCTGCCTGACTCTGGGGTGGCCAATAATGGTGGTCCCGGCCAGTTAGTTTGGCTAAGGTATGCTTGTCTGCGTTAGGTCATGATAGCTTAGACTTTCTTGGCATAGACTGTTATTCGGTGGATTTGTGCGCTCTAGTGTGGGGTACTATACTCTGCACGGCTCTGGGGAGGCCAGTAATGGTGGTCTGGGAACTTTAGTTTGAGCTATACTACGTTTGGTTATGTTACGTTTGGTTAGGTTAGGACATGATAACCTTGACTTTTGCTTTATACACTGCAATTCGGTGGGTTTCTGCGCTTTACATTGCTCTGATATACTCTGCTCGGATCTGGGGTGGCCAGCAATAGTGGTCGTGATACGAAAGGTTGGGTTAGTCCACGCTTGGCTATGTTAGGTAAGGTCAGGTTGGATCTGGGTATATCTGACTTCTGTGCTATTCGCAGCTATTTGATGGGTCCCTGCGCTCTACTGTGTTTTGCATATTCTGCTTGACCATTAGGAATCCAGCAATAATGGTCTCGGCATGTTGGGTTGAGTTATTCTACGTTTGGTTATGTTTCGTTTGGTTATGGTAGGAGAGGGTACTATTTTCTTTTGTGCTATACACTGCCATTCGGTGGACCTCGGCACTCTACGTTGCTCTTCTATACTCTGCGCAACTCTGTGGTGGCGAGCAATAATGGCCGTGGCGCGTTAGGTTGTGGTATGTTACGTTTAGTTAGGTTAGGTTAGGCTATGTATGGTCATGGTAGCTAAGACCATCGTGCTTTACACTGTTATGCTGTGGATATCTGTTATCTACTGTGCTGTATTTCATTCTGCTGGGCTCTGGGAAGGCCAGGAGCAGTGGTCGCTGCAAGATGCTTTAAGATACGCTAAGCTTGGTTAGGTTAGGCTGGGTCAGGTTAGGGTAGGATATATATGACCTTTGTACTGCTCATAGCATTGCGGTGGATTTCTGTGCAATACTGTGCCCTTGTACATTCTGCTTGTCCTTCTTGGTGCCAGCAATGGCAGTCTCGTCATGTTACGTTTAGGTAGGCTACGTTCATGTATGCCACGTTTGGCTAGGTTAGGATGGGCTACAACGATTTCTATGCTTTACAATGCTTTTCGGCATGTTTCTGTGATCTACTGGTCTCTACTATACTGTGCTCGACTCAGGGGATGCCAGAAATGGCGGTCGTGGAACATTACGTTAAGTTATGTTACGTTAGGCCAGTTTAGGTTGGGATATGTTTGGCAAGTGTAACGCTGACCTTCTTGTTATACACTGCTAAACGGCGGACTTCTGTGCTCTACTGTGCTATACTATATTCTGCTTGGCTCTGTGGATGGTAGCATTAGTGGTCGCAGGACGTTATATTGTGCTATGCTACGTTTGGTTATGTTCGGTTACGCCAGGTTATGCTATCGCGTCGCGGATTTTGTGCTATTCACTGCAATACGGTGGATTTCTGCTCTGTACCGTGCTCTGGTATATTCTGCTTGTGTGTGTGGATACCAGCAATTGTGGTCTCGTCATGTTAGTTTGCGTTATGCTCCGTTTGTACGTGTTACATTTGGGTAGGTTAGGATAGACTGCTTTGATCTTCGTGCTATACACTGCCATTCGGTGGATCTGTGTGCTCCAATGTGCTCTAATATGCTCTGACTGGAGCTGTGAATGCCATCAATAGCGCTCGCGGTACGTTACGTTGAACTAAACTACGTTCGGATATGTTAAGTTAGGTCAAGTTAGGTCGTGTTATGTTTGACTTTTGTGCTATACACTTCACTGCGGTGGATTTCTGAGCTCTGCCCTGCTATAGTATTTTCTCCTTAGCCCCGGGAATGCCAGTAATATTGGTCTCAGCACGTTAGCTTGAGTTAGGCTGCATTTGGCTAATTTAGGATGGGTTAAGTACGGTAATCGTAGCTATGACTTTCGTGTTAAACACTGATGTACGGTGGATTTCTGTGCACGTCGAAGCTCTACTACATTCTGCTTCACCCTGGGGAAGCCAGCAGCAGCGGTCGCTACACGCACTGCTGTAATACTCCACGTTTGGTTTGGTGAGGTTATGTCAGGTTATGATATGGTGTCTTCGACTATCGTGCTCTCTAATGCAATGCGGCGGATTTCTGAGCACTACTGTGCTGCAGTATACTCTGCTTGTCTCTGTGGAGGTCGGCAATGTAGGTCTCATCATGCTAGGCTGGGATACGTTACTTTCCGGCTACTTTGACTTTAGAGCTTCACACTGTTATTCCGAGGGGCTATGTGATCCACAGTGCTCTATTATATTCTGCCTAGCTCCGGGTATGCCAGCAGCAGCGGTAGCTGCACGCGCTGTTGGTTTACGCTATGTTCGGTTTGTTTAGGTTAGGTCAGGTTGTGTCTGCATATCTTCGACCTTTGCGCTATTCACTGCAATTCGTAGCAATATCGTTCGCGGCACGTCAGTTTCATTCATATTACGTTCTGTTAGGATAGGCTATGGAAAATTTGGATACGATAGCTCTGACTTCCGTGCTATACACTGTTATTCAATGTATCTATGTGATCTACTGTGCTCTACCATATTCTGCTTCGGCCTGAGGAAGCCAGCAATAGTGGCCGCGGCACGCTATTTTGGGGTAGGCTACGTTTGGTTTGTTTACGTTGGCATGGGTTATGTCTGGATAGATTTTCGTTTTGTGCTGTACACTGCTATCCTATGGACTTCTGCGCCCTATTGTCCTCTAGTAACATCTGCTGGACTCTGGGGAGGCGAGCAATAGCAGTCGGGGTACATTAGGTTGGGTTGTGTTACGTTTGGTTATATTATGATTGAATGTATTAGGATAGGGTAGCTTTGACTTCTGCGCTGTTCACTGCTGTTCGGTGTATTTCTACGCTCCAGTGTGATCTACTATGTGCATCTTATCTCTGTGGTGGCCAGCAACTGTGGTCTCGACACGTTATGTTGAGCTACGCTACGTTCGCTTTTGTTATGTTTCGTGAGGTTAGGATGTCATAGCTCAGACTTTTGTGCGATACACAGCTATCCGCGGACGTCTGGGCTCTACTGTGTTCTATTATTTTCTGTTCTACTCTGGAGAGGACAGAGATAGTGGTCTCGGCGGGTTAGGTTCGGTTAGGTTATGTTTGGTTACGTTAGGCTTGGTCAGGTTAGATTAGGGCACCTTCGACTGATGTGCCATTCGCTGCTATGCAGTGTGTTTCAGCGCAATACTGTGTTCAAGCGGGTTCTGCTTGCATCTGTGGAGGCCTGCAATGGCGGTCTCGTCCTCTTAGGTTGTGTCAGGTTACATTCGGATATGTTACGTTCGACTATGTTAGGATACGCTACTTTAACCTTTGTGCTATACACTGTTTTTCGGTGAGATTCTGCGCTTTAATGTGCTCTAATATGTTCTGATTTTCTCTACGAAGGCCATCAATAGCGGCCGTTGCACGTTCCGTAGTGTTATGCTACGTTTGATTTGGTTAGGTTAGTTCAGGTCAGGTTACGATATTTTTGCCTTCTGTGCCATACACTGTTGTGCGGTGGATTCTTGCGCTCTCATTTCTTTACTATGCTGTGCCCAAGTCTGGGGAGGAGAGCAATAGTAGCCGTTGCGCGTTAGGTTGAGTTATGTTACGATTGGTTAGTTCAGGTTAGGCTACATTTGGTCAGTGTAGCTTCGATTTTCGTCCTACGCACTGGTATTTGGAGGATATCTGTGATTTACTGTGCACTAATACTTTCTACTTGGCGCTGGGGGACCAGGGGCAGTGGTCGCGGCACGTTATTTTGTGTTATGCAACGTTTCGTTAGGTTAGGATATGTTAGGACATGTTACAGTACGTACGGCTTTTGTACTCTCCGAATGCGGTGGATTTCTGCGCACTACTGTGCTCTAGTACATTCTGCTTGTGTCTGTGGGAGCCAGCAATGGCGGTCTCGTCATGTGAGGTAGAGTTGGTTAACGTTTGGTTGTGCTACGTTGTTCGGATATGTTAAGTTAGGTCAAGTTAGGTCTGCTACTCACTGCTATTCGGTGGATTTCTGCGCTCTAATATGCTCCATGTTCTTCGGTGGATCCTTGTGATATACCCTGCTCTACTATATTCGGCCTTGCTCTTGGTAGGCCAGGAGCATTGGTCGCGGCACGTAATGTTGAGCAATGCTACGTTTTGTTTGGTTCAGTTAGGACATATTGTGCCAGGATAGCTGAGGATTTTGTGGCATTCACTGCAATTCTATGGATTTCTGCGCTCCACTCCCCGCGAATATGTTCTGCTTGGCTCTGTGGAGCGTAGCAATAGTGGTCTCGGCTCGTTATGTTGAGTTGGGCAACGACTGGCTTGGTTAGATTAGGTCTGGTAAGGTTGGGGTGTCTTTGACTTCTTTGGTATGCACTACAACACGGTTGACTTCTGCGATCTGCAGTACTCTGGTATATTCTGCTTCGCCCTGTGGAGACCAGCAAATTAGTCTCGGCACGGTAGGTGGAGCTACGCTATGTTCGGTTATGTTATGTTCCATCTGGTTAGGATAGGATAGCTTAGACCTTTGAGCTGTACACTGCTATCCGCGAATTCCTGCTATTTGCTGTGTTGTAATACTCTCTGCTTGGCCCTGGGGAGGCCAGCAACAGTGGCCCTGCCGCGATATGTTAAGTGAAACTACGTCAGTTATGTTACGTTTGGATTGGTTAGGAGAGGATAGCATTGGCTTCTGCTATATACACTGAAATCCGGTGGATTTCTGTTCTCTACACTGCTCTACTATACTCTGCTCGTGTATGGGCGGGGGGTCAGTAATAGTGGTATCGGCATGATAGGCTGAGTTAGGCTACATTTCGCATGGTTACGTTAGTTTGTATTAGGTCTGGATACCTTTGACTTACTAGGTATACACTGTTTTTCGACCGCTTTCTGCGTTCTACTGTATTCGAGTATGTTCTGGTTGGATCTGGGGAGGCAAGTAATATATTGGCCTCGGCGCGTTAGGTTGAGATTGATTACGTACCGTTAAGAAACGTTTGGATAGATTATGATAGGATAGCCTTGACTTTTGAGCTATGCTCCGATAATCGGTGGATTTCTGCGCTCTACATTGTTCAAATATGCTCTGCTTGGCTCTGGGTGTCCAGCAATAGTGGTCGCGGCACGTTAGGTTGGGTTATATTACGTTAGGCTACGTTAGGCTACGATGTGTTAGGTTAGGGTAACTTCGACCGTTGTGATACACACTGCTGTTCTTTGGACATCTGCGCTCCTCAGTACTCTATCACACATTGCTTGCCTCTGTGGACGACAGCAATAGTGCTCGCAGCACGTTTGGTTATGTTACGTTGCGTTCGGTTATGTTAGGATTGTTTATGTTTTGTTAAAAGGTCTTTGACTTTTTTGCTCTACTCTGCTATCCAGAAGACTGCAGCGTTCTACATTGCTCTGCTGTACTCTGCCTAGATCACATGAGGCCAGCAATAGCAGTCGTGGCACGTCAGTTTTTGTCACGTTACGTCCGCCAATGTTACGCTTGAATACGTTAGGAGAGGAAAGCTTTGACTTTTGTGCTATACACTGCTATTAGGCGGCTTCCGGCGCACTATTGTGCTCTAGCATATTCTTGTTGGCTGTGGGAAGTACAGCAGTATCGGTCTCGGTACGTTTGTCTGAGTTAGGTTACGTTAAGTTATATTTCGTTTGGTTAGGTTGTGATAGGATAGCTGCCACTCTTGTGCTGTACACTGCAATGCGGTGGATTAATGTGCTGTGTTGTTCTCTCGTATATTGTGCTTGACTCTGGGGAGGTCAGAAGCATCGGCCTCGGCACGATAGGTTAAGCTAGGCTGCGTTTCGTTATATTACGTTTGGATAGGCAAGGGGTGGCTAGGTTTGACCTTTGTGCGATTTACTGGTATTCGGTGGATTACTGTACAGCTCATAGGTCACAGATATCCTAGCCCAGCCTGACATATTCTCGCCCAACCAAACGTAGGCTAAATAAACCTAACGTGCCGAGTCCGCTATTGCTCGCCTCCCGAGGGTCAACCAGAGTACAGTATAGGCAAGTAGAGCGCCAAAAGCCGCCAGATGGCAATGTATAGCAAAAAAGGTCCAAGATAACCCAACCAGACCGAACCTAACCTATCCAAAGGCAGAATAACTTAACCTAACCAGCGGAGACCTTCATTGCTGGCAACCCCACAACCAAGCCAAACATACTAGAGCACAGTAGAGCGCAGAAATCAGCCGAACAACAGTCTATACCACGAAAGTCAATGGAATCCAAACGTAACCGTAACCAACACAACCCAACCGAACGTAGGCTAACTCAACATAACAAACCGCGACCACTATTTTTTAACGCCCCAGGGCAAAGCAGAATACAGTAGAGCACAGAAGAGCGCAGAAGTGCCCAGAATAACAGTGTATACCATGAAAGTCAAAGCTACCCTTACCTAACACAAACAAACGTAACATAACCAAACGTAGAATAACTCAAACTAACGTCACGAGATCACCATTTCTGGCCACCCCAGAGTCGATATGATTAGGGTAGAGCAATGTGGATCGCAGAAATACACCCAGGAGCAGTGTGTAGCGTAAAAATGCAGGATAACCTTCACAAATTTATCCTAACGTAACTTTACCAAACGCAACATAGCACAACGTAACGTGCTGCTACGAATATTTCTGTCCTCCCCAAAGGCAAGTAGAATATGATAGTGCGCAGTAGAGCCCAGGAGTCCATATGATAGCTGTGTTGAGCACAAAAGTCCAAGCTACCATGACCTAACCCAAGGCAACCTAACCCGACCAAACGTAATCTATCCCAGACTGACGTGCTGTGACTAGTATTGCTGGCCTCCAAGGAGCTAAGCAGAGCTTAATAGAGGTGAGTGGAAGGCAGAAATCAATAGAATCGCAGTCTATAGCAGAAAATTGGAATCTAAGCAGAGCTTAATAGAGGTGAGTGGAAGGCAGAAATCAATAGAATCGCAGTCTATAGCAGAGAATTGGATGCAATCCATATCTATCCCGAGCTAACATAACATACACAAACGTAGCATATCTCAACAAAACATTACGACACCACTATTAATAGTCCCCCCAGAGCCAAGCAGGGCGTACTAGAGACCAGTGGAGCGCAGAAATCGACCGCAACTCATTGTAGGGAGCAAAAGTCAAGGTTATCCTATCCTAACTCAAACAAGTCTAACCTAGCCGAACGTAACCTAACTATACCTAAAGCGCTGCGGTCAGTGCTTCTGGCCACTCCAGCGCAGAGCAGAGCATATTGGATTACTGTAGAGCGCTGGAATACGCCGAATAGCAGCGTATAGCACAAAATGCAACGCTGTCCCTTCCTACCCTAACCAAACATAGTTTAACCGAACATAGCCTGACTCCACATAACCACCCATCACCACTATTCCTGACCTCCCCAGAGCCAAGCTGTTTATATTACTGCACAGGATATTACAGACACCCTCGGCGTTTCAGTCTGTAGCACACAAGTGGAAGGTGTCGTAACCTAGCCTAACAAAACCTAGCCCAAGCAAACGCACCTAACTGAGATTAAAGTTCCAAGGCCACTATTGCTGTATTTCCCAGAGGCAAGATGAATGTATCAGATCACAGTGGAGCGCCGAAGCCAACCGAATGGCAGTGAATGCCACAAAAGTCAGAGCTATCTTCTCCTAACCTAGCAAATCGTAACATAACTAAACATAACCTAACACAACCTAACGTGCAGCAACATCTATTGCCGGCTTCCAAAGAGTTGAGCAGAGTATAGTAGTGACGTCAGAGTACAGATATCCACTTGATTACACTCTAGACATAGGTCTAGAAAGACAAAGCTATCCAAACGTAACCCAAGCAAGCGTAACCTAACCAAACGTAACATAATTACGTTACGGCAGGCAGAGCATATTAGAGCACAGCATAGCTCAGTAGTTCATCGAATAACAGTATATAGCGCAAAAGTCAAAGCTATCCTATCCTAACCAAACCAAACGGAACACAGCCAAACGTAACCTAATCCAGGCTGAAGTACCGCGACCACTATTGCTGGCCTCGACAGAGCCAACCAGATCACATTAGTGGAGGGCAGAACAGAGAAATCCGTAGTATCGCGGTGTATATGAGAAAAGCCAAAGCTACCGAAGACCAGCCCAAACCAACAGAACACAGGCAAACATAGCCTAACACAACCTAACATGCTGAGACATCTGTCGCTACTATCCCCAGTGCCAAACAGGGCATACTAGAGCACAACAGGTCACAGAAATCCGCGGCATTAGAGAATAAAGCTCAAAAGTCAAAGCTACCATTTCCAAGCCTAACCAAACGTAACATAAACAAGCGCAAGGTAACTGAACCGAACGTGCCGAAACCATACTTTCTGTCACGCGCAGAGACAAGCAGATTGTACTTGAGAAAAGTAGATCGTGGAACTCTACCGCATTGCTGTGAATAGCACAAAAATCGAAGACACCCTGACCATACCTAACAAATCCTAACCAAACCAAACGTAGCATAAATCAATCTAACGCGCCGCTGTCACATTTTAAGGCCTCTCAAAGGCAAGGCAGAGCGTGCCACGGTAGAGTAGACCGCAGAAAGCCAACAAATAGATTCGCATAGCACAGAAGCCAAGGATATCCACCTAACCTGACCTAATTTCACTAAACCGAACGTAGAATATCTAACCTCACGAGCCGAGACCCGTGTTGCAGACCTCGGCAGAGCCAAGCAGAACATATTGGAGAAAAGTGGATAGCAGGAATCTCCGTATAGCAATGTATAACGCAAAAGAATGTGCAATCCCGACAAACCGCAACAAACCGTAATATAACAAAACGTAACGTAACACAACTTTACGTGCGGCGACCACTACTTCTGGCATCCCGGGAGTGCAGAGTGTAGTAGAGCAATATAGAGTGTAGGAATCCACCGAATATCCGTGTATGGAACAAAAGTCGAAACTATCCTTACCTACCCTAACCATACGTAACATGACCAAACGCAAACTAACTCGGACTAACTTGCCGAGACCAATACTCCTGGCCTCCGTGGAGGCATTGCCGAATACGCTGTAGCTCAGTAGCGCGCAGAAACCGACTGAAAATCGGTGTATAGGATAAAAGTCAAAGCTATCCCCTCCTAACCTTACCCATCGTGACATAGCCAAACGTTATCCATCCCAAACTAGCGTGCAGAGTCCACTATTGCTGGCCTCCCCATAGCATACTATAACAAGTTTAAGCACAGTAGATTTCAGAAATCCACCGAATAGCAGTGCATAACACAAAAGTCAAAACTATCCTCTACAGTGCTAACCAACAATGACATACACAATCGTAACCTAACACAACCTGTGGAGCCGCGTCTGCTATTGCTGGCCTTCCCAGAGTCGGGCGGAGCATAGTAGAACGCTGAAATAGCCTGAGTAGTAGTGTATAGCGCAAAAGTCAAAGCCATCCTGACCAAGCCTAACCAAACCTAGCCGAAACCAATGTAACATAACTCAACCTGACGTGCCGAGAGCGCTGCACCTGTCGCCCACTGATACACGCCGAGTGTGATAGCGCACAGAAGAGCGCAGAAGTCCATATGACAGCGGTGTGTAGCACAAAAGACAAAGGATCCTAACGTAACTCAGCGTATCCTGGCATAGCCAAACGTAACCTAACTCAGACTAACGTGCGGAGACCAATACTGCATGCATCCCCATAGCCAAGCATAATTTTCTAGAGCACAGCAGAGCCCAGAAAGCCACCAAATAGCAATGTATATCGCAAAAGTCAAAGATACCCTGACCAAACCTAAAATAACCGAACCTAACCGAACGTAGAATAACTGAACCTAACGTGCCGCGACCATTATTGCTGACTTCCCTAGAGACAAGCTCAATACGATAAAGCACATTAGAGCACAGAAGTCCATAGAACATCAGCGATGAGCACATATGTCAAAGCTAACCTAACGTAACCAAATCTAACCTAACCTTACAGAACGTAATCTAACTCCACCTAACGTGCCGAGACAACTATTACTGGATTCCACAGAGCCAAGCAGAACATACTAGAGGACAGTAGTGTGCAGAAAACCAACGAACTACTGTTTATACCTTGAAAGTCGAAGCTATCCATACCTAACCCAAACTAACATATCACAACCAAACATAGGCTAACTCAAACTGACGCTCCGAGACAACTATGACTGGAATCGCCAGAGTCGAAGAGAGCACAGTATGACAATGAAGAGCGTAGAAATCCTCCGAATAGCGTTGCATAGCGCAAAAGCCAAAGCAACCCTGTCCTAACCTAACCAATTTTGACATTACCGAACGTAGCCTAACAAAGCCTATCGTGCCACGACCATTATTGCTGACCTCACTAGATTCCAGCAGAGTATAGTAGAGCACAGTAGAGCGTAGGGAGCCGCCAGATGGCAATATATACCACAAAAGTGACAGGTATCCTTACCAAACCAGAACATACCCAACCGAAACAAACTTAGAACAACTAGACCTAGCCAGCCGAGACCTGTATTGCATCGGCAGAGCCAAACAGGACGCACTAGAGCAGGGCGGATCGCAGAAATCCACCGAATAGCAGCGTGTAGCACGAAAGTAAGAGCCGTCCCTACGAAACCTAACCTAACCTTAATTAAGCGGACGTAACCTAACTCAAACTATCGAGCCACGGCCGTCATTGGTGGTCTCCCCAGAAACGAGTAGAGCATAGTGTAAAAGTTTAGAGCACGGAAATGCTCCGAATAGCAGTGTATGGTACAAAAGTGAAAGCCATTCCAACCAAACTTGGCCTACCCTAACCTAACAAAACGCAACCTAACACAACCTAAGGTGCCGCGGCCGCCATTTCCGTTCTGCCCAGGGCAAAGCAGAGCATATTAGGACACAGTAGGGTGGAGAGATCCACCGAAGGGCAGTATGTAGCGCAAAAGTCAAAGGTACCCTATCCTAACCTAACCAAACGTAACACAACCATGCGTAACCAAGCTCAACCTAACGTGCGCTACCACAGAATTCTGGCCTTCACAGAGCCACGTAGAACATATTACAGGAGAGTAGGTCGCAGAAATCCATAAGATCGCACTTTACAGCAGAAGAGTCAAAGATATCCAAACCTAACACAGACTAACGTAACCTAACCTGTCGTTAAGAAACTCAAAGTAACGTACGGCGACCACTATCGCTAGCATCCCCAGGGACTAACAGATTAGAGTGGAGCACCGTGGAGGGCAGAAATGCACCGAAAAAACTGTGTATAGCACGAAAGTCAAAGCTACCGTAACTAAACTGACCTAACGTGACCCAACCAAACGGGACCTGTCCCAAGCGGACGTGCGACGACCGCTGTTGCAGGCCTGCACAGATTAAAGTAGACGCTTGTAGAGCAATGCCGGGCACAGATATCCGCCGAATAGCAGTCTATAACGCAAAAGACGAAGCGACGCTGGCCGAACAAATCCCAACCTAGCAAAACAAACCGTACCCTATCTCAACCTAGCGTGCCGAGGCCACACTTGCTGGCTACCCCAGAGCGAAGCAGAATATCCTAGAGCGCTGTTGAGCGCAGTAATCCACCGCACTGCAGCGTGTGGCACAAAAGTCAAAGAAATCCAAACCTAACCCAAGCAATCGCAACCTAAACAAACGTAGCCTATCTCAAACTAATGTGCCGAGAACACTACTACTGGCTTTCCCAGTTTCGAGCCAACAGCAGTAGAGCAATGTAGAGCACCGAAATCCTCAGAATAGCGGTGTATAGTACGAATGTCAAAAGTACCCTATCCTAACCTAACCAACCGGAACATAAGCATACGTAACGTAACAGAAACTGACGTGCCCCGAAAGCCATTGCTGGCCTCACGAGAGCTTAGCAGATTATAGCAGAGCAATGTAGGACTCTGGGACCATCCGAATAGCAGTGTATTGCAAAAAAGTATGGGATATCCTAACATAACCTGACCTAACTTTACCTAATCAAACGTAACCAATCACAACCGAACGAACATAGCCCAAAAGACGGCTGGCCTCCCCAGAGCCAAGCAGAATATACTACAGCACAGTAGAGCACAGAAGTCCATAGGGTATCAGTGTGGAGCACATATGTCAAAGTTATCCTAACCAAACACAACCAAATCTAACCTATCCAAACGTAACCTATCAAAAGCTAACGCGCCGCCACAAGTATTGTTTGCCTCTACAGAGCGGAGCAGAACATATTAGAGGATAATAGAGAGCAGAAATCCATGGAATCGCAGTGCATAGCAAAGCAGTCGAAGCTACCATATCCTAACGCAACCAAACGTAACGTATCCGAGCGTAGCCTAAATTTATTTAACGTGCCGAGAACACTATTTCTTGCACCTCCATGGCAAAGCAGAGTAAACTAGAGCAAAGTAGGTCGCAGTAATACACAGCATTGCAGTGTATAGCACAAATGTCAATATCATCCAAACCTTACCCGAGCAAACAAAGCCTAATCCGACATAGAGGTGCTCCACGTAACGTGGCGAGACCACTGTTTCTGGCCTCCCGAGAGTCGAGCAGAGTATAGTAGAGCAACATAGGGCGCAGAAATCCAACGAATAGCAGTGTATAGCATAAAAGTCATTGACATCCTATCCAAACTTAGCCTAATCTAGCCAAACCAAACTTAACGTGTCTCATCTAAACATGCAATGACCACTATTGCGGTCCTGCACGGAGATGTCCGGAACATATTACAGCACAATGGTTCTCTTCCATCCATCGTATAGCAGTGCACAGCACCAAAGTCAAAGCTACTCTTTCCTAGGCTAATCCACCGTAACGACACCGAACGTAGCATAGCTCAAGCTAACGTGCCCAGACCACAATTGCTGCCTGCACAGATCCAAGCATGGCATATTAGAGCACAGTATAGCTGAGAAATATACGGAACAGAAGCGTATAGGACAAGAGGCAAAGCTAACCAATCTAGCTAACCTAAATAAACCTTACAAAACCGAACATAGTATAACTCAATGCAAAGTGCCGCGACCACTCTTCCTGGTGTCCCGAAGACAAGCAGAGTTTGATAGCGCAATATAGGGCGCAGAGGTCCATGGAATAGCAGTGTCTATCTCAAAAGTCTAAGCTGTCCAAAACTAATCCAACGCAACCTAACCTAGCCAAGCGTAATCTATCACAACCTATCGTTCCGCGACGACCATCCCTTGCACCTACAGAGACATGCAGAGCATATCAGACAAGAGTAGGGCGTTGAAATCCACAGAATAGCATTGTATAGCGGAAAAGTTAAAGCCTTCAAAACCTAACCCATGCTAACCTAAACTAGCCAAACGCAGTCTAGCTCAACCTAACATGCCGCCGCCACGATTTCTGGCCTCATCAGAGCCAAACAGAACATACTAGAGCACAGTGGAGAGCTGGGAAACACCGAATGGCAGTGTATGCAACAGAAGTTAAAGCTAAACTTTCCTAACCTAACAAATCGTATCATAAACAAACGTAAAAGAACACAAGGTGACATGGCGAGACCATCGTTGCTGTCCTCTCCAAGCCAAGCAGAGCATATTAGAGCAGGGTAGAGCGCAGAAGTCCACCGAATAGCAGTGTCTAGAACAAAATTCAAGGCTATCGCAAACAAACACAGCATGACCTTATATGACCGAACGGAATCGTACTCAAGACAACGTGCCGCGACCACCATTCCTGACGACCCCGGAAACAAGCAGATTGTGATGGCGCGCAGTAGGGCGCCGAAGTCCATAGATTATCAGTGTAGCTCAAAAGTCAACGTTATCCCAGCCTAACCTAACATAACCTAACCTAACCAAACGCAATCGAACCCAACCTAACGTGCCGAGAGCACTGCTGCTGGCCTCCCCATAGCCAAGCAGACTATACTAGTACACAGTAGAGCGCATAAGTCCACCGAATAGCAGTGTACGGCGCAAAGGAGAAAGATATCCTTACCTAACATGGCCTAACGCAACATAGCCGCACGTAAACGGATTCAACATAACGTGCCGAGACCACTATCGCTAGTCTTCCAAGAACCAAGCAGAATGTAGTAGAGCACAGGAAATCATAGATACCCACAGAATAACAATGTATAGCACGAACGCCAGTACCATTCTAACCAAATGCAGCCTAACATGCCGTAACCAATAGTAACATACCTCATTCTAACGTGCCACGGCCGCTGTTGCTCGCCTACACAGAATCGAGCTGAGCGTAGTAGTGCAGTGTAGAGCGAAAAATCCACCGAATAGTAGTGTATAGCACAAAAGTCGAATATATCCGAACCTAACCTGACATAACATAACGTAACCAAAAGTAGCATAATTTAAAGTAAAGCCGCGACCACTGCTGCTGGCAACCCCAGAGCCTAGCAGCATATAGCAGAGCAATTTTGCGCTCAGACATCCACCGGAGAGCAGTGAATAGCACAGAAGTCAAAAAATTCTAACCATGCCATCCTAACCTGCCCCAAAGAGGCGTAATATAACTAACCCGTCGCGACGAGACCACTATCACTTGCCACCCCACAGACGAGCAGGACATGTTAAAGCGCACCAGAGCGGAGAAATCCACCGAATAGCGGTGATTGGCGCAAAAGACGAAGCCACTCTATCCTAACGTAACCAAAATTACCATATGTAAACGTAGCCTAGCTAAACTTAACTCGCCCGGACCACTATTGCTGGCCTCCCAAGAGAAGCAGAGCGTACTGGAGCACAGTGCAGCGCAGAAATCCAGCGCATTGCATTGAACAGAGCACAAGTCGCTGATATCCTGGCTTAACTATGCCAAACGTAACCATACCAGACGTAGTATAAATCAAAATAACGAGACGCGAACACCGCTCCTGGCTTCCCCATAGCATAGCCGGATATAGGAGAGCACAGTAGACCACAGAAATCCACCGAATAACAGTGTATAGCACGAAAGTCAGGGCTATCCTGTCCTAGTAGACCACAGAAATCCACCGAATAACAGTGTATAGCACGAAAGTCAGAGCTATCCTGTCCAAACTTAACCAAAGCTAACCTAACCGAGCGCAGCTTAACTCACCCTAGCGTGCCGAGACCGCTATTGCTGACATCTACAGAGGTAGCAGAATCTTCTAGGGCACAGTAGATCCCAGAAATCCGCCGCAATTCAGTGAATAGCATAAAGGCCGTGGATATCATCACCTAACCCGACCTTAGGTAACCTAACCGAACGTAGCATAACTCAACATGACGTGCGGAAACCACTGCCCCTGGCTTCCCCAAAGCCAAGCAGAGTGCCGCAGAGCACAGAAGATCACAAAAACCCAAGGAATAGCAGTGTGAAACACAAAAGTCAAAGAAGCCAATCCTAACCTAGCCAAACGTAACATATACATGCGTAACCTAACTAAACCTAACATGACGAGACAGCTATTGTTGACCTCCAAAGGAACAAGTAGACTGCACTAGAGCACAGCAGTTCGCAAAAATCCACCGCATTGCTGTTAATGACACCAAAGTGGAAGTGGAATGGCACCGCTCCTGGCTTAACCTGACTTAACCTAACCCAACCAAACTTAGTGTTACCCAACAGAGCGTGCCGCGACCTCTGCTGCCCCCCCCCCCAGAGGCAAGCAGAATTCAGTAGAGCACAGTCGGTCATAGGAACCCGCCGGATGATAGTGTATTGAACGAAAGTCTGTGCCATACTGGCCAACAAAAACCTGACATGAACTAATCGAACGTAGCCTAACTCAACATAATGTTCCGCGGCTGTTTCTGGGCACCGCAGGGGCAAGCATAGTATAGTAGAGCAGAGTCGAGTGCAGAAATCCTGAGAAAAGCAGTGTACTACACTAAAGTCGCAGATAACCTGACCGAGCTTGACACAACATAACCTAACCAAACGTAACATTACGCAACCTAACGAGCCGAGAACACAATTGCTGGCCTCGTCAGAGCGAAGCAGATTGTACTGGAGCACAGCAGAGTGCAGAAATGCAGCGCGCTGCAGTGAATACGACAGAAGCTGTAGATACCGTAGCATCACCTGTCGTAACCTGAACTAACCAAACGTTGAGCAACAAAACGTAACTAGCAAAGACCTCTATTGCCGGCCTCCCCAGAGCCAAGCAGAGCATTTTAGTAGAGTGCAGAGCGCGAAGGGTCACGGAATGACAGTGTATAGCACGAAAATCAGAGACACCCTAGCCTAACCCAAGCAAACCTAACCTAACCAAGTGCAGACTAATTCAAACTAACGAGCCACGGCACGGTTTCTGGCATTCACGGATCAAAGCAAAGTATGTTAGATCGCAGTAGAGCGCAGAAATCCACAGAATAGCAGTATATAGCACAAGAGTCAGAGCTATCCTATCCTAACATAACCAAACGCGGCATAAATGAACATAATATGCGGTGGCCGTCACTGATGGCCTGCGTAGAAACAAGCGGAGCATATTATAACACATTAGGTTGCAGAGATCTTCCGAATAGCAGTGTAGAGAATAAAAGCCGATAATATCCTAACCTAATCTGACCAAACCTAACCTCACCGAACGTAGTCTAACTCAAGGTAGCGTACCGCGACAGCTTTTGATGGCCTTCGTATAGACGAGCAGAGAATATTAGAGGACATTAGGGCTCAGAAATCCACCGAATAGCAGCGTATTGCACAAAAGCCGAAGTAGCCCATCCTAACCAAGCCGAACGTAACACATCCAAACGGAGTCTAACCCAACCTAACACGACGGGACCGCTATTGAAGTCCACTCCAGAGCCAAGCAGAACATACTAGAGAGCAATAGGGCGCAGAAATCCAAGGAATAGCATTGAATGGCGCAGTAGTCTAAGCAATTTTGTCGTAGCATGTCCAAAGTTTTCGTATGCAAACGTAGCCTACGTAAACCTGACGCGCCGAGGCCACTTCTTATATCCTCCCCAGGGCCAAGCAGAATATACCAGCGCACAGTAGATCGCAGAAATCCGCGGATAGCCTTGTACAGTACAAGAGTCTAGACTACCTTATCCTAACGTCATCAGGCACAATATGACCAAACTTACCATAACTCGACATAACTTGACAAGGCCACTACTGCTGGCGTCCCCTGATCCGAGTAGAATACACTAGAGCACAGCAGAGCGCAGTAATCCACCGCATTGCGGTGCATAGCACAATGGTCAGATATACACTGACATAACCTGGCCTTACCTAAGCTACCCAAATGTAGTGTAACAAAGCATGTGCTGAGGAGACCAAAATTTCTGGCCTCCCCAGAGGCAAGCAGAGCATTTTAGTGCACATTAAGCGCAGAAACGCACCGAATAGCAGTGAACCGCGCAAAAGACAAGGTAGCATATCCTAACCCGGCCGAACGTAATGCAGCCAAACGTAACCTAACAAAACCTAACATGACGAGACCACTATTGCTGGCCTCCGCAGAGGCAAGCCGAATGTACTAAGGCAGAGTAGAGCGCGGAAATCCACTGAATTGCAGTGAATAGCACAAAAGCCGCTGACATCCTAACATAACCTAGCCTAATCTAACATGGCCAAACGCTGCATAACGCAACATGACGTCCCACGGACACTGCTCCTGGCCTACCCGGGGTAAAGCGGATTGTAGTAGAGCACAGCAGGTCGCAGAAGACCACCGAATAGCAGTGTAAGTCTCAAAAGTCAATGCAGCGTATCCTAACCAAGCCAAACGTGACATGTCCAAACGTAACATAACTCAAACTTACTTAACGATACCACCATACCTCGCCGCCGCAGAGACAAGAGGAATGTACCAGAGCACAGTATGGCGCAGAAGCCCACCGAATAACGGTGTATAGTACGAAAGTTGTAGCTATCCTAACCAAACTTAGCCTAACCGAAACTAACCAAACGTAACATACCTCAACCTGACTTGCCACGATCACAGCTGCCGGCTACACCGGATCCAAGCAGAACATATTGCAGCGCAGTATGGCGCAGAAATCCACGGAATGTCATCGAATGGCACGGAAGTCTGAGGTATTCTATAGTTAGGGCTATCCTTACCAAACAGCCTAACCCAAAGTAACGGAACGTGGTATGACTCATCATAACGTGCCGAGAACACACCTGCTGGCCGTGCCATAGTCTAGCTGAAAACATTTGAGCACTGAAACCCACCGAAAAGAAGAATACAGCACCAAAGTCAAAGCTACAACTCCTAACCTAACAAATCGCAACATTACCAAACGTAACCTCACTCAACCTAATGTGACGGGAACGCAATTGCTGACCACCCCAGTGTTAAGCAGAACACATTAGTGGAGAGTAGAACGCAGAAATCCATATAATAGCAGCGTGTATCAGAGGAGTCAAAGCCACCCAAGCCAAACCCGAAACAACAGAGCATAACCAAACATTGTCTAACACAACCTATCGTGCCGAGACCACCATTGCTGGCCTCCCCAGCCCAAGCAGGGCATATTAGACCAGAGTAGAGCTCAGATATCCATCGCAAATCAGTGTATAGCACAAAAGCCAGAGCTACCCGAGCCTAACCTAGCCAAACGTAACACAAGCAGACGGAACGTAGCTCAACCTGACGTGCCACGACCGCTGCTGCTGGCCTCGCGAGGGCTAAGCAGATTATGGCAGAGCAGTGCAGAGCGCCGTAATCGTCCGATCAGCAGTGTATGGCGCATAAGTGGAAGCCATCCGCAGCGAACATGTCCAAACCTGACCTAACCAAACGTAATGTACCTCAACCTAACGTGCCGCGACCACTGCTCCTGGCAGCCACGGGTCCGCGCAGATTAAAGTAGAGCACAATAGAGGGCAGGGATCCACCGAATAACCGAGTATTGCACAAAACTCAAAGTTACCCTAACGTAACACAACGTAACCTAGCCTACACGTACGTATTATATCTCAAACAAACGTGCGGCCACCACAACTGCTGGCCACCCGATAGTCCAGCAGAGTATAGTAGAGCAATGTGCAGCCCAGAAATCCACCGAATTGCAGTGTACCATAGAAGTAAAGCTAACCTGTCCTAACATAGCCAAGCGTAACATAACCGAACGCAACCTATCTCAGACTGACGTGCAGAGTACAATACTGCTGGAATCCCATATCCAAGCGGAATTTACAAGAGCACAGCAGAGCGCAGAGATCCACCGAATAGCAGCGTATATCACTAAAGTCAGAGCCATCCTAACCAAACTTAACCAAACCTAACATAGCAAAACGTAACCTGCCTGAACAAAACGTGCCACGACCACTATTGCTTGCCCCTCCACGGACAAGCAGATGCTAGTGGAGCAGTGCATAGCGCAGACATCGAACGAATAGCAGTGTTCAGCACAAAGGTCAATGCCGCCCTAACCAAACGTAACCTATCCTAACCTAACCAAGCGTAACCTATCTAAGCCAAGCGTGCCACTACCAGAATTTCTGTCCTCAACAGAGACAAGCAGATGATAGAACAGCAATGCAGTGCGCAGATATAGACCGAAAAAACAGTGTATGCCACAAAAGACAAAGCTATCCTCACCTACCCTATCTAACCGTGGCGTTACCGAACGTAGCATAGCACAACCTCTCGTGCCGTGACCACTATTACGGACCTCCCCAGAGACAAGCAGAACTTATTAGAGAAGAGTAGAGCACAGAAGTCCAACGGATAGAAGTGTTTAGCACAAATGTCTAAGCTATCCTGTCCTAACCTAACCAAACGTGACATAGCCAAACGCAACATATTTCAGCCTAACGTGTCGACAGCACCACTGCTGGCCAGCCCATACCCAAGCAGAGCATATTAGAGCACAGTAGAGCGCAGAAGACACCTGTATAACAGTGTATAGCACAAAAGTCAAAACTATCCTATCCAAACCTGACCACACGTGACGTAACCAAACGCACCCTGACATAACGTTACGTACCGTAACCAGCATTGCAGGCCTCCCCAGATTCAAGCAGAATATACCGTAGTACAGTAGGGCGCACAAGTCCACCTAATAGCGGTGTGCAGCATGAGAGGCAAAGCTATCCTATCCTAACCTAGCCAATCGTAACATTTCCAAGCCCGGCTCAGCAAAACCTGTCGTGCCACGGCCAAAATTGCTTGCCTCCCCAGAGAGGAGCGGAATATAATAGAGTACAGTAGAGCGCAGAAAGCCACCAGATGGAAACGTATTGCACAAAAGTCAAAGGCACTCTAACCTAACGAGACGTTACCTATCCTATCCTTACGTAGAATAACGGAACCCAACGAGACGAGACCACTATCGCTGGCCTCCTCAAAGAGAAGCAGAACTGATTAGATCACAGCGCGGCGCAGAAATTCACGGAACAGCTGAGCATAGCACAAAAGTCAAAGCCATCTTGACCATACATAGCCTAACCTGACCAAACAGAGAGTAACGTAGCTAAGTCTATCGTGCCACGACCGCTATCTGGTCTCGCCAGAGTCGAGTAAAGTATAGGAGTGCAACAAAGAGCAGAGAAATCCACCGGATTGCAGTGTATAGCACAAAAGTCAATGATATCCTATACTAACCTAACCAAACGTAACATAACCGAACGTAACCTAACAGAGCCTAACGCTCTGCGGACACTTTTTCTGGCCGCCACAGAGCAAGGCAGATAGTATTAGATATCAGTATTGCGCAGTGGTCCACCGAATAGCAGTTCAAAGCCAAAAGTCAAAGCTAACCTGGCCTAACCCAGCCGAAAGTAACATAAGCCAACCTAACATGCCGAGAGCATTATTCCCGGCGCCCACAGAGACAAGAAGATTGTGATAGCGCACAGAGGAGCGCATACTTCAATAGAATAGCAGTGTGTAGCACAAAAGCCATAGCCATCGTAACCAAACACAACGTAACCTAACTTACCCAAACGTAATCGAACTTGACATAACGTGTCTCAAACACCATTGCTGGCCTCCCGAAGGTCGAGCAGTGTATAGCAGAGCAATGTGGAGCACAGAAATCCTCCGAATTGCGGTGTACATCACAAAAGCCCAATCTACACTTTCCTAACTTAACCAAACATAACTTAACGGAATGCAGCGTGCCTCAGACTGACGTGCGAGAGGAATACTGCTGGCCTCCCAATAGTCAAGCAGAATACACAAGAGCTCAGTGGAGCGCAGTAAGCCACCGAATAGCAGTGTATAGCACATAGGCCAAAGCTAACCAAACCAAGCATAGCATAACCGTAACTTGCCAAACGTAACGTAACTCAGCCATACGTGCCACGGCCACAATTTCTGGCCCCTCGAGAAGCAAGTGTATACCAGTAGAGCAACGCAGAGCGGAAATATCAACCGAATAGCCGCGTACAGCACAAAGGTCGAAGATATGCAATCCAAACGTGACAAATGCTTACTTAACCAAACGTAACGTAACACAACCAATCGTGCAACGACCACTATTGCTGGCCTCCACAGGGACTAGCCGTTGCAAGTAGAGTAACTCAGGGCGCAGACACCGACCGTATGGCAGTGTACAGCACAAAAGTCAAAGCCATCGCTCCCAAACTTAGCCAAACATAACCTAACGAAACGTAACATAACTCAACCAGACGCGCCACGGCCGCCATTGCTGGACACCCCAGAGGCAAGCTGATGCTTGTGCAGCAATGCAGTGCACAGATACCGACCGCGTAGCAGTGTATAGCGCTAAAGTCAAAGTTATCCTATCCTAACCTTATCAAGCGTAACACAAACGAAGGTAACCTAACTCGACATAACGTGCCCACAGAATTATTGATGACCTCCACGGAGACAAGCAGAAAATACTACAGCACTGTAGAACGCAGAAATGCGGCGCATTGATCTGTAAAGCAGAAAAGTATATGATACCCTAACATAACTTGACCCAACTTAACCTAACCAAGTGTAGTCCACTCCAACCTAGCGTGCCTAGCCAAATATTGCTAGGCTCCCCATAGTCAAGCAGGGCATATTAGGGGAAGTAGAGCGCCAAGGACCATAGAATGGACGTGTATAGCACGAAAGTCTGAGATATCCTATCCTAACCGCGGCAAACGTGACATAAGAAAACGTTAAGTGATCCAAACTTACGACCAGCGGCCACCATTTCTGGAATTCCCAGAGCAAAGCAGGGAGTAGTAGATAACAGTAGAGTGCATGGATCCACCGTAAGTCAGTGTACAGCACAAAAGTCATAGCTACCTTATCCTAACATAGCCAAACATGATACAGCCGTACATAACCTAACTGAACCTAACGTGCCTAGACCAGTATTACTGACCTGCCTAGAGCAAAGCAGAATATTCTAGAGCACAGGAGGGCGCTGAAATCCGCCGCACTCTAGTGCAAAGCACAGAAGTCTGACATATCCTAACCTAACCGGACACAACCTAACCTACCTGAGCGAAGCCTATCTCATCCTAACGTGCAGAGACCACAACTGATGGCATCCACAACGCGAAGTGGTACATATTAGTGCACAGTAAAGCGAAGAAATTCACCGAAAAGCAGTGTATAACACAAAAGTCGAAGCCATTCTAGCCAAACGTAATCTAACCGAACAGAACCGAGCGTAACCGAACGCACCCCATCGCGCAACAACGGTTATTGTTGGTTTCTCTGCTATCGAGCATTGTATAGTTGATCTATGGGGAGCGCAGCAATACACCGGATGGCAGTGTGCAGCACAAAAGTCAAAGCCATACACTCCTAAGCTAACAAATCGCGACGAAGCCAAACGCAACATAACTCAAAATAACGACACTCGACCACTATTGCTGGACTACCCAGGTTCGAGCAGGGTATAGTAGTTCACAGAAGAGCGCAGAATTCCGCCGAATGACAGAATATAGCACGGCAGACAAAGCTATACAAACCTAACTCAAACCAACATAACCTAAAAAAGCGTAGCATAACTAAACCTAACGTGCCGAGACTACTATTGCCGGCGTTACCAGAACCAAGCAGAGAGTATTAGAGCACAGTGGAGCCAACATATTCACCGAATGGCAATGTACAACGCAAAAATGGAATATATCCTCCTCTAACCTGACCAAGCGTGACATAACCAGAAGTAACGTATAACAACCTGGGGATTACGGCTACTTTCGCTGGCCTCTCGAGAGACAAGCAGCGTGTAGCAGAGCAATGTAGGCCGCTGGAGTCGACAGAATAGCAGCGTATGGCACAAAAGCCATAGCTTTCCGAACGAAACGTAGCCAAACCTAACCTAACCAAGCGTTACTTAAATCAACCTAACATGCCGACAGCACTATTCCTAGCGTTCACAGACACAAGCAGTTTCTGAAAGCGAACTGAAGAGCGCAGAAGCCCATAGAATAGTATTGTGTAGGACAAAAGTCGAAGCTATCCTAATCTAATACATCATAATCGAACCTAACCGAACGTAACATAACGCAACCTAACGTGCCGCGACCCTCATTGCTGGCCTCCCGAGAGTCGAGCAGGGCTTGGTAGAGCAACGTAGAGCGCAGAAATCCAACGAATAGCAGTATGCAGCACAAAATTTAAAGCCACCCGTTCCTAACTTAGCCAATGGTAACATAACCGAAATTAACATAACCAAAGGTAACGTGACGAAACCACGACTGCACTCCACCTCAAAGACAAGAAGAGCATATTAGAGCACTGTAGAGCGCAGAAATCCACCGAATTGCAGAGCATAGCAGAAAAGTGAAAGATATTCTGTCCAAGCCTAGCCTAACCTGACCTGACCAAACGCAATCTAACTAAATCTAACATGCCGCGGCCACTATTGCTGTCCTCCACAGAGGCAAGCAGAACCTGTTAGAGGAGGCTAGGGTGCAGAAACCCATCCGATAGCATTTTAGAGCAGCAAATTGAAAGGTATTAACACCTAGCACGAACTAACATAGCCTAACCTGTTATAGCCAATCTCAACATAACGTTCCCCGAACAATACTGCTGCCCCCCCCCCCAGGGTCCAGCCGATTAGGTTACAGCAGAGTGGAGGGCAGGGATGCACCGAATAACTGTGTATAGCACGAAAGTCGAAGCTACCTTAACCATTCCTAACCTAACATCCCCTAACCAAACGTGAAGTGACAAAACCTGACGTGCCACGGCCCCAAATGCTCGCATCCCGAGAGGCGGGCAGAGAATAGTAGAGCAACGTAGAGCGCAGGAATCCACCGAATAGCGGTGTATAGCACAACAGTCAAAGCTACCCTATCCTAACCTAACCAAGCGTAACATGGCCATACGTACACTAACTGAACGTATCGTGATGAGACTGCAATTGCTGGCCACCACAGAGAAAAGCAGTGCACATTAGTGGAGAGTAGAACGCTGAAATCCATATGAACGAAGTGTATATCAGAAAAGTCAATGCTACCCAGACCCAACCCAAACCAACACAAAATAACCGAACATAACATAATTGAAACTAACGTGCGGATACCGCTATTGCTGCCCTCCCCAGAGCCAAGCAGGTCATACTAGAGCACAGTAGAGCGCAGAAAAACATGGAATAGCAGTGCACAGCACAAATGTTGAAGCTTTCCTGACCAAACTACCCCAAACCAACCTAACCACACGTAATGAGACCCAACGTAGTGTGCCGAGACCACCCCCGCTGGCGTTGGCAGAGCCAAGCAGAAAATATCAGAGCACTGAAGGACGCAGGAATCCTCGAAATAGCAGAGTACTGTACAAATGACAAAGCTATCCCCTCCTAACCCAACGAATCCTAACATAACCAAACGTAACCTAGCACAAACAAACGTGACGCGACCACTGTTGCTGTCCTCCCCAGAGCCAAGCAGAGCGCATTAGTGGGGAGTAGGACGCAGAAATCCATAAAATCGAAGTGTATGTTGGAACAGTCAGAGTTCCCCAAACCAAACTCAAACATGACATAACCAAACATAGCCTTGCTCAAAGTAACGTGCCGATTCCGCTATTGCTGCCCACCCCAGAGCCAAGCAGGACATACTGGAGCAGAGTGGAGCGTTGTAATCCAGAGAATAGCAGCGTACAGTGCAAGAGCTAGAGCTATCCTGACCAAACATTTCCTAACCCAACAAGACCGAATGTAACATGACGCAACATAATGTGCCGAGACCACTATTGCTGGCCATCCGAGAGCCAGGATGAAGTTATTAAATTACTGTAGGGCGCAGAAATCCACCTAGTAGCAGGCTATAGCACTAAAGTCAAAGCCATCATCTCGTAACCTAACCAAACGTAACATAACCGAACGTAACCTATCTGAACCTAACGCGCGTGCGACCGCGATTGCTCTCAACCACAGAGCCAAGCAGAGCACACTAGTGGAGATTAGAATGCTGAAATCCATAGAATCTCAGTGTATATCTGAAAAGACTAGGTTAGCCAGACCTAACCCAAACAGCCTGAATATAACCAAACAGCATATCTCAACCTAACGTGCCGAGTCGGCCATTGCTGCCCTCCCGAGAGACAAGCAGGTCATACTAGAGCGCAGTAGAGCGCATAAATCCACCGAAGAGCAGTGTACAGAACAGAAGTTAAAGCTACCCTGACCTAACTTTGCCCGACACTACCTAACCGAAGCTTGCCTGACACTTCACAACGGGCCACGACCATTGTCGGTGGAATTGACAGAGCGAAGGTGGAGATATTGGAGCACTGTAGGGCACAGAAGACCATCTGATGATAGACTATAGCACTAGACGCCTAGCTGCCCTCTCCTAGTCTAGAGAATCGTAAAATAGCCGAACGTATCCTAACATATACTGAATTGCAGCGACCAGCATTTCTGGCATCCACAGAGCCAAGCAGGACACACTAGAGCGCAGTAGAGCGCAGAAATCCGCAGAATAGCAGCGTGCACAACAAAAGCTGGAACTATCCTGACCAAACCTATCCTAAACCAACCTAACAGAACGTAACGTCATCCAACGTAATGTGCCGGGACCACAATTGCCCTCCTTCCCAGAGCCAAGCAGTAAATATTAAACCGCGGTAGGGAGCATAAATCCGCCTAATAGCAGACTATAGCATTAAAGTCAAAGCTATCCTCTCATGTCATAACCAACCGTAACATAACAAAACGTATCCAAACTCAGCCTAACGTGCCGCAACCACTATTTCTGGCATGCCCAGAGTCAAGCGGAACGCACAGTTGGAGAAGAGACCGCAGAAATCCGAATAATCTCAGTGAATATCAGAAAAGAAGTAGCTACCCAAGCCTAACCCAAACAACCAGAACAAAACCAAATATAGCATAACTTTACCTACCGTTCCGAGACCGCCATTGTTGCCCCCCACCCCCAGACCCAAGCAAGACATACTAATTCACAACGCAGCGCTGATATCCAACAAATAGCAGCGAACATCACAGAAGTTAAAGCTATCCTGACAAAACTTAGCCTGACCCAACCTCACTGAACGTATGCTGACACAATATAACGTGCAGATGCCTCTAATGCAGGCACTCCCAGAGCCAAGCTGAAACTGTCAGAGCACCCTGTGGCGCAGGAATTCACCAAATAGCAGGGTGTAGTACCAAAGTCCAAGCTACCCTCTCCGAACCTAGCCAACCGTAGCATAGCCTAACGTGACATAACTCAACCTAACTTGCCGAGACCGCTACTTTTGCCCTCCCCAGCGACAAGCTGGACATACTAGAGCATACCAGAGGGCAGAAACCGAGCGAATAACTGTGTACAGCTCAAAAGTTAAAGCTATCCTGCCCAAACGTAGCCTGACCCAACTTAACCGAACGTAACCTGACTAATCATAATGATCCAAGGCCACGATTGCTGACCTTGCCAGAGCCAAGCTGAAAGCATTAGAGCACTGTAGGCCGCAGAAATCAATCTAGTAGCTGACTATAGCACTAAGGTCAAAGCCATCCACTCCTAACCTAACCAACCGTAACATAACAAAACGTAAACTATCTGAACCTAACGCGCCGCGACTGCTATTGCTGGCCACCACAGAGCAAAGCAGAGCACATTGGTGGGGAGTAGAACGCTGAAATCCATATGAACGAAGTGTATATCAGAAAAGTCAATGCTACCCAGACCTAACACAAACGAACAGAAAATAACCGAACATAACATAATTGAACCTAACGTACGGATACCGCTATTGCTGCCCTCCCCAGCGCCGAGCCGGTCATACTAGAGCACAGTAGGGCGCAGAAAAACATGGAGTAGCAGTGCACAGCACAAATGTTAAAGCTGTCCTTACCAAACTACCCCAAACCAACCTAACCGCACGTAATGCGACTAAACGTAATGTGCCGAGACCACACCTGCTGGCCTTGCCAGAGCCAAGCAGAAAATATGAGAGCACTGTAGGACGCAGGAAACCTCGTAATTGCAGAGTACAGCACAAATGACAAAGCTATCCCCTCCTATCCTAACGAATCCTAACATAACCAAACGTAACCTAGCACAAACAAACGTGACGCGACCACTGTTGCTGTCCTCTCCAGAGCCAAGCAGAACACATTAGTGGGGAGTAGGACGCAGAAATCCATGAAATCGAAGTGCATATCGGAGAAGTCTAAGCTACACATTCCTAACCCGTACCAACGGAACCTAGCCAACCATAATCTATCTCAACATATCGTGACGCGACCGCTATTTCTGGACTCCCCGAGTCCAAGCAGAATATAGTTGAGCACAGTGGTGCGTAGGGATCCACCGAAAATCAGTGTGTACCACGAAAGTCATATCTATCCTATCCTAACGCAATCAAACGTAACGTAGCCAAATGTAGCCTGACACAACATAACGGCCCCGGACCACTATTACTGGGCCACAGAGTCGAGTGGAGTATAGTAGAACAACGTAGGGCGTAGAAAACGAACGAATAGCAGTGTGAAGCACAAAAGTCCAAGCTACCGGCTCCTAACATATCCAAACCTAGTATAAGCAAACGCAACCTAACATAAAGTGACGTGCCGAGGCCGCTATTGCTGGCGTTCCCGGAGCCAGGGAGAATATACTACAGCACAGTAGAGCGCAGAAAGCCACCATATAGCAGTTTATTGGACAAAAGTCAAAAATATCCTAACCTAGCCTGACCTAGCCTAACCTAGTGAAACATAGAATATCTATGCCTAACGAGTCGAGATAGCAATTGGTGGCCTCCCTAGAGCCAAGCAGAGCATACTAGATCACAGTAGATGCGGGAAAACACCGAAAAGCATTGTATGACACAAAAGTCAGAGCCATCCTAGCCAAACGCAAACTAACTTAAACTAACCGAACGAAATATAGCACAACCTATCGTGCAGCGACCGCTATTTCCGCTCTCCACTGATTCGAGCAGAGTATAGTAGACAGCAGTGGAGATCAGAATTCCAGCTAATTACTCTGTATGACGCGAGAGGCAGTGCTAACCAGACCTAACCCAATCTAGCGAAACGAAACCGAAAGTAGGATAACACCACCTAACGTGCCGAGACCGCCATTCTTGGCCTCCCCAGATTAATGCAGAGAACACTTCAGCATAGTAGAGTGTAGATATCAAGCGCATTGCAGTGTCTAGCGCAAAAGTCAAAGATAACCTAACCTAACCTGACTAAACTTAGCCTAACTAAATGTAACGTGCCGCGACCACTATCGCTGGCCTCCAGGGAGTCGAGCGGAGTTTAGTAGAGCAATGCTGAGCGCATAGATGCATCGAATATCAGTGTATAGCGCAATAGTCAAAGCTATCCGCTCGTACACTAACCAAACGTAACATGACCATACGCAACGTACCACAGAGTAACGTGCCGAGACCACTACGGCTGCCCTCCGAATATGCAAACAGAATGTACTAGAGGTTAGTACACAGCAGG
>NW_016909186.1:0-1862 GCF_001483705.2 Eufriesea mexicana | reverse complement strand
CATACGTAATATGACTATGCCTAGCGAGACGGGAACACTGTAGTTGGCTCCCAAGAACCATGCAGAACATACTAGAGTAGACTAGGGCGCAGATATCCATAGAATCGCAATGTATGACAGAAAAATCAAAGATACCCAAACCCTACCCATGCTGACGAAAACTAACCATACGTAAGCTAGCACAACGTAGCATGACGCGGCAACTATCTCTCGCCACCCCAGGGTAAAGCAGAGAGTATTTGAACACAGTAGAGCGGAGAAATCCACCGAGTAGCAGTGTATAGCACAAAAGTCAAAGCTGCACTCTCCTAACCTGACCAAACGTAGCAGAACCAAACGTAACGTAGCTCCGACTGCGGTGCCACGGCCACCATTGCTGGCCTCACGAGAGCTTAGCAGAGTACGGCAGAGCAACGTAGGGTGCTGAAACTGACAAAACAGCAATGTATGGCACAAAAGTCAAGCTATCCCATTCAAACCATGACCAACCAGACGTAACGTACCTCAAACTAACATGGCGCTGCCAATATTCCTGGCGCCTACAGGCACAGGCAGAGCGTGTTAGCGCACAGTACAGCGCAGACGTCCATAGAATAGCATTGTGTAGCACAAGAGTCAATGCTATACTCTCCTAACCTCACCAGACGTAACGGAACCGAAAGTAACTCAACTCAACCTAATGCGCCGAGACCACTATTGCTAGCCTCCACAGAGACAATCAGAATATACTACAGCACAGTAGAGCGCAGTAATCCATCGCAATGCAGCGTATATCAGAAGGGTGAAGGATACCCTAATCCAACCTGTCCAAACCTAACCCAACCGAACGTATCATAACTCAACATAATGTGCCGAGGTTGGTATTGCTGTCCTCCACAGAGCCAAGCAGAGCACATTAGAGCGCAGTAGAGCCCAGTAGAACGCAGTAGAGCGCAGAAGTCCACCGCATGGCCGTGTACAGGCAAAAGACGAAGGTATCCCATCCTAACCTTACCTAAAGTTACCGAACCAAACGTAGCATAGCTCAACCATACATGACGTGGCCGTTACTCCTTGCATGCCCGGAGACAAGCAGAGTGTGATGATGCACAATGGGGCGCGGAGGTCCATAGAATTGCCGTGTGGCGCAAAAATCATAGCTAACCCATCCTAACCCAACCTAACCTAACCAAAGTAAACATAATATAACTCAACCTAGCGAACGGCGTCCACTATTGGTGGCCTCTCCGGGACCAGGCAGGGCATATTATGTGACACTATGGGCAGAAAGCCATAAAATCGCAGTGTATAGCAGACAAATCAATGTTATCCAGACAACACCAATTCCAACATAAAATAACCAAACGTAACCTAGCTTAACCTAACATGCCGCGGCCACCATTTCTGGCCTCCCCAGAGCAAAGCAGAACATATCTGCGCAAAGTAGGGTGTAGAAACTCGCCGAAAATTAGCGCGCGGCACAAAAGTCAAAGTTACCATATCCTCCCCTAACCAATCGTAACACCACCAAACGTATCCAAGCTCAAACTAACGTGCCGCCACCACTATTGCTGCCCTCCCCGGAGCCAAGCTGAACTTATTAGGGGAGAGTAAAGGGTAGACGTCCATTGAATCGCAGTGCACAGCACAAGGGTCGAAGCTACCCTTCTCCAAGGTAACCAAACGTAACACATCATAACGTAGCTTAACTGAACCTAACGTGCCGGTACCAGTACTGCATGAATCCACAAAGCAAAACAGAATATGCTAGTGCACATTACAACGCAGGAATCTACCGGACGACAGTGTACACCACGTATGCCAAAGCTATCCAAACGTAACCCAGAATAACGTAAACCAACCAAACGTAGCCTAATACAACC
>NW_016909185.1:2272-19043 GCF_001483705.2 Eufriesea mexicana | reverse complement strand
AACTCAGCGCGTTGCCGTGCATACCAAAAAAGTCGTTGGTACCCATACCTTACCTGCCCCAATCTAACAGAACCAGTCGTTGCGCAGTTCAACGTAACGTGCCGAGACCACTATTGCTGCGCTACCCAGAGCCAGGCGAAACGAACTATATCACACTAGCAGGCAGAAGCCCAACGAATTGCAGTGTATAGCACAATAGTCAAAGCAATACTGTCCTGATATATCCAGTCATAACATAGTCAAACGTAGCATATATCAAACTAACGTATCGCGACCGCTATTGCTGGCCTCCACATAGTCGAACAGAATGTACTAGTGCACCGTATAGCGCAGAAATCCACCGCATTGCAGTGAACGGCACAGAAGTCGAAGGTGCCATAACCTAACCTGACCTAACCTAACAGAAGCAGTCGTAGCTTAAATCAACATGACATGTCGCGACCACTGCTTCCGCCCTCCACATATTATATTAGAGCATACCGAACCACAGAAACCCACCGTATAGCCGTGTATGGCACGAGAGCCAAAGCTGCACTAATCAAACTTAACATAACCTAACCTGCTCAAACGTGACCTAACACAACCTAACATGCCACGAACACAACTGCGCGCCACCCTAGTGTCGAGCGGATGGTAGCAGAGCAGTGTGAAGCGTAGAAGTCGGACGTATAGTAGTGTATAACGCAAACGCTTATGAAATCCTAACCAAGACTTCCAAACCCAAACTAACGAAACGAATCCTATTTCAAAATAACGTACCGAGACCACCATTACTGTCAACTGAAGGGTCAAGCAGGACATATTAGAGCGCAGTAGTTGGAAAAGGCCAACCAAATAGCAGTGTATGGCGTAAAAGTCTAATATACACTATCATTGCCTGACCAAACGTAACAAAAGCGAACCTAACGTAACACAACGTACCGTGCTGCGACCACTTCTGCGGGTATCAGTGGAGACAAGCAGAATATAGTAGAACACTGTATGTCTCAGAAATCGACCGAAAATCGGTGTATAGCACGAAAGGCAAAATAGCATATCCTAACCCAACCAAACGTAACATACCCACACGTAGTCTAACTCACACTAACATGAAGAAGCCACTACTCGTGGTCTCCCCAGGTCCAAGCAGAACATACTAGAGCACAGCAGGGCGCAGAAATCCACGTCAATGCAGTGTATGGCACAAAAGTCGAACATATCCAGAGCTAGCTTTGCCTAACCTAACATATCGAAACGTAGTGTAGCACAACATAACGTGACGAGACCAATATTGCTGGCCTCCAGAGGTCCAAGAAGAATATGCTAGGTCACAGAACAGCGCAGAAGATTTCCTCATAACGTGACGAGACCAATATTGCTGGCCTCCAGAGGTCCAAGAAGAAAATGCTAGGTCACAGAACAGCGCAGAAGATTTCGGAATAGCAGTGCATAGCTCAAAATTTAATGCCAACCTGTCCCTACCAAACCAATCGTGACATAACCAAACGCAACCTAACCCACAGTAACATGCCGCAATCACTGTTGCTGGCTTCCAAAGTGCCAAGCAGATCATTGTAGGAGAGCAGAGCACAGAGATCTATATATACGCAGCGTAGGGCGGAAAAGTCAAAGCAAACCAAACCTGACCCAAATAAACGTAACCAAACCTAATGCAGCTCAACGAATTATAACGTCCCGTTGCACTGTTCCTGGGATCCACACGGCAAAGCAGAATAGAGTAGGGCCCAATAGGTCCATGAAATCCACCGAGAAACTGTGTATACCACAAAAGTCGAAGGTAACCTATCCTACACTAGCCAAACGGAACGCGGCCGTACGTAGCATAACTCAAGCTAATGTGCCGACACCACAGTTGCTGGTGCACCAGAACCAAGCAGAGTACGCTAGAGCACAGTGTAGCGCAGAAGTCCTCCGCAATGCTGTGTACAGTTCAATAGTCAACAATATCCATAGATTGCCAGTCCCAAACTAACCTACCCAAGCGCAGCATAACTCAAAATAACGTGCCTGCGCCACCTTTGCAGGAGCCCAGGGCCAAGCAGACCATATTAGAGCCATGTAGAGCGCAGGAATCCACCGAGTGGCAGTATATGACAAAAGTTATAGCTATCCCATCCTAACATAGCAAAGCGTAACATAACCAAGCGTAACCAGACACACCTAATGTGCCGAGGCCACTGTTGCTGGACCCTCGGGAGCCGAGCAGAATATACTAGAGAGCAGCAGAGCGCAGAAATCCATCGCATTGCAGTGTACAGCAGAAAAGTCATGCATACCCTGACCAAACTAGATGAAACCTAACTAATTCATACATAGTGTAACTCAGCAAAACGTGACGAGACCAATATTGCTGACATCCCAAAAGCCAAGCAGAGCATACTAGAGCACATTAGAAGAAATCCACCGAATAGCAGTCAGTGGCACAAAAGACAAAGTAGCATGTCCTATCGTAGCCAAACGTAACATATCGAAGTGTAGCCTAACACAAACCAACACGGCGATACCACTATTGTTGGCCTCCACAGAGACAAGCAGAGTGTACTACAGCACAGTAGAGTGCAGATGCCCATGGTATATCGGTGTATTGCACAAAAGCCAAAGATACCCCAACCCAACCTGACAAAACCTAACCCAACCAAACGAAGTCTAACACAAAATCACACGCCGCGACCGCTATTCAAGGTCTTCGCAGAGCATATTAGGGCATATTAGGGCGCAGAAATCCACCAAAGAGCAGGGTACAGCATAAAAGTCGGAGTAGCATAACAACACAGGCAAACGTAACTTAACCCAACTGGAGATGACGAGACCACCATTTCTGGCCTCCACAGAGACAAGTCGAATGTACTAGGGAGCAGCAGTGCGCAGATATCCACCGCATAGTATTGAACAGCACAGGAGTTGAAGACATCCTAACCTCACCTGACACAGCAGACCATAACGTAACTGAACCTAACGTGCCACGGACATTATTGCTCACCACCACAGGGTCGAGCGGGGAAGAGTAGAGCAGTGTAGAGCGCAGAGGTCGACCGAATAGCAGTGTGTAGCACAAACGACGATGATAACCTAACATAGCATAACCAAGCCAAACCTAACCTAACGTAGCATTGCTCGACGTAACATGCCGCGGCAGCTGCTGCTTGCCTCGCCAGAGCCAGGCAGAACTTTGTACAGCACAATACGTCACAGGAATCCTCCGGATAACAGTGCAAAGCAGGATAGTCGAAGATATCCTTAGCAAACATAACCTATCTTAACCCAACCGAACGCACGTAACTCAAACACACGTGCCACGACCGCTGTCGCTCGCATCCCCAGAGTCGAGCAGAGAATAGTAGAGCAATATATAGCGCAGATATCCATCGAACAGCATTGTATAACGCAGAAGTCGAAGATACGACAACCCAAAATGTCCTTACCTAACCTAACCAAATGTAGCATAACTCAACATAACGTGCCGCGACCACGAATGCTCGCCTCTCCGAAGCCGTGCTGAATATAGTAGAGCAACGTGGAGCACAGAAATTCACGGAAACGCAGTGTAGAGCACGAAAGTCAAAGTCATCCTGACCAAACTTAACCTACCCTAACCGAACCAAACATAACCTGACTCAAACTAATGTGGCACGTCATCTTTTGCTCGCCGCGACAGAGTTGAGCGGAGTATAGTAGAGCAGTGTAAGGAGCGGCCATCCTCCGAATAGCAGTGTATAGTTCAAAAGGCGAAGAAATGCTAACCAAGCCTTCCGTGCCTAACCCAACGAAACGTAACCTAACACAAACAAACGGGCCAGAGTTACTATTGCTATCCACCCCAAGGCCAATCAAAACATATTAGGGGACAGTAGAGCGCTGAAACCCACCGACTGGTAGCGTATGTCACAAAATTCTAAGCTATTCTGTCCTAACCTGACCAAGCTTAACATACGCAAACGTACCTAGACCCAACCTAACGTGCAGAAGCCACTTTTGCTGGCACTCCCACAGATAGCAGAGCATAGTGGAGCAACGTGGAGCACAAAAATCAACCGAATAGCTGTGTTGAGCACAAGACTCGAAGATATCCTAACACAACCAGACCTAACCTAATATAGCCTAATATAACCAAACGTGGCACAACTGAACGTAAAGCCGCGACCACTGCTGCTGGCAACCCACAGCCAAGCAGAGTATAGTAGAGCACAGTAGGTCATAGGAATCCATCGAATAACGGTGTATAGCACGTAAGTCAAGGCTATTACAGCCAAACTTGTCCCAACCTATCCTAACCGAACACTACTTAACACAAAATACCGTGCCACGGCCACTATTGCTCGCCTCCCCACGGTCGAGCAGAATATAGTAGAGCAGCGTAGAGCGCAGAAATAAAGGGAATCGCAGTCTATAGTACAGCAGTCAAAGAAATCCTATCCGAGCCTTCCAAACCTGTCCTAACGGAACGTAACCTTCCTCAACCTAACGGGCTGAGACCACTATTGCTGGCCTCCCCAGAGCCAAGCAGAACATATTAGAGCTCATTAGAGCGTAGAAATCCAGGGAAAGCATTGCATAGCACGAAAGCCACAGTAGCCTCTGCTAACCTGGCCAAAAGTAACATACACAAACGTAACCTAAATCAACCAATCATGACTGGACCACTATTGCAGACCACCACTGAGACAAGCAGAATGTACTAGGGCAGAGCAGTGTGCAGAAGTCCACCGCATTGCTGTGAATAGCTCAAAGGCCGTAGATATGCTCACCAAACCTGACCCAATCTAACCTAACCAGGCGCACCATAACCCAGCATTGCGTTCCGCGGCCACTGCTCCTGGTCTCCCCGGAGCCAGGAAGAATACAGTAGAGCACAGTAGAACGCAGAAGTCCACCGAATAGCAGTTTACAGCACACAAGTTAAAGCTATCCTTACAAAGCTTAGCCTGACCCAACATAACCGAACGTAACTTGACCCATCGCGACGTGCAGAGGCCACTATTGCTGGCCCTCACAGAGTCAAGCTGAAAGCATTAGAGCACTGTATGGTACAGGAATCAAACTAATGGCAGACTATGGCACTAAAGTCAAAGTCATCCTCTCCGAACCTAGCCAGTGTTGACATAGCCAAGCGCAAACTAACTCAACATATCGCTCCGCGACCGCTATTGCTGGCCATCCCAGAGCCCAGCAGAACACATTAGTGGAGAGTGGAGCGCAGAAATCCGTAGAATCGCAGTGCATATCAGAAAAGTGAAAGCTACAACAGCGCAACCAAAACCAACAGAACGTAAACGAACAGATCATTTGACAAGCCATCGTGACGATACGGTTACTTTTGCCCTCCCCAGAGACAAGCAGGGCATGCTAGAGCACAGTAGAGCGCGGAAATCCACCGGATAGCTATGTACAACACAAAAGATGAAGCTATTCTAGGTAAACTTAGCATGACCGGTCCTAACCGAACGCTACCTGACCCACCATAACGAGCCGAGGCTACTATTTATGGCCTTCCCGTAGCCAAGCTGTAGGCATGACAGGAGTTTATGGCGCAGAAATTTACCTAATAGCAGACCACAGAACAAAAGTCAAGGCTACCCTCTCCTAACCTATACGAACGTACCATAAATAAACGTAACACAACAAAAACTATCGAGCCGCGACCACTATTGCAAGATATCGCAGAGCCAATCAGGACATACTAGAGCACAGTAGAGCGCAGAAATCCGCCATACATCAGTGTACAGAACGAAAGTTAAAGCTACCCAAATCAAACTTAGCCCAACCTAACATAACCGAACGTAACCTGTTTCAACATACCCTGCGGAGACCACCACTGCTGGTCTTCCCAGAGCCAAACTGAAGATATTAAAGCACTGTATGGAGCAGAAATCCACCTAATAGCAGAATGTTGCACTGAACACAACGCCATCCTCTCCTAACATAACCAACAATAACATAACCAAGCGTAACCCAACTCAACCTAACGTGATGTAACCGCTATTGCTGGCCTCCCCAGAGTCAGGCGGAATACGCCAGTGGAGCTGGCTGGAGCCATAATCGCTGTATATATCAGAAAACTCGAAGCTACCCAAGCCTGACTCAAACCAACGGAACATAACCAAACATAGCATAACTAAGCCCAATGTGCCGAGACCGCTATTGCTGCCATTCCCAGAGCCAAGCAAGGCATACTAGAACACCGTGGAGCGCAGAGGTCCAACGAATAGCACGGCAGAGCACAAAAGCTAGAGCTGCTGCCCTAATCAAACGTAGCCTAACCGAACGTCACCGAACGCAGCATGACTCATCATAACGTTCCGAGGCCACACTTGCTGGCCTTGCCGTAGTCAAGCTGAAAACATTAGAGCACAGTAGGGCACAGGAATCCACCTAATAGCAGAGTATAGAACTAGAGACAAACATACCCCACCTATCCTAACCAATCGTAACATAATCAAACGTAATATAACACAACCTAGCGTCCCGCGGCCAGTTTGTTGGCCGCACCAGAGCCAAGCAGGGCGCATTAGTAGAGAGTAGCACGCAGAACCCATATAATGGCTGTGTATATCAGAAGAGTCAGTGCTACACAAACATAACACAAACCAACATAACATATCCAAACATAGCCTAACATATATTAACGTGCCGAGATTGCTATTTTGGCCCTCCCGAGAGCCAAGCAGGCCATACTAGAGAACGGTAGAGCGCAGGAATCCACCGAATAGCAGTGTAGAGCTCAAACGTTAAAGCTATCCTTACAAAACTTAGCCCGACCCAACCTTACAGAACGTAACCTGTCACATCGTGGCGTGCAGAGGCCACTGTTGCCGGCATTCCCAGAGCAAAGCTGAAAGCATTACAGCACTGCAGGGCGCAGGATTCCACCTGATAGCAGAAAACAGCACTAAAGTCATAGCTATCCTCTCCTAACCTAACCAACTGTGAAATAAACGAACGTAACCTAACTCAACCTAACGTGCCGCGACCACTATTTCTGGCCTTCCCAGATACCAGCGGACACAATATTCGAGAGTAGTGGGCAGAAATCCATGTAATCGTTGTGTATAAGAGAAAAGTCAATGCTACCCAAGCCTATCCCAGGACCAACTGTACAAAGACATATATAACATAAATCATCCTAACGTGTCAAGACCGCTATTGTTGGCCTCCCTAGTGCCAACCAGGACATACTTTACCGTGGAGCGCAGAGGTCCAACGAATAGCACGGCAGAGCACAAAAGCTAGAGCTGCTGCCCTAATCAAACGTAGCCTAACCGAACGTCACCGAACGCAGCATGACTCATCATACCGTTCCGAGGCCACACTTGCTGGCCTTGCCGTAGTCAAGCTGAAACATTAGAGCACTGTAGGGCGCGGAAGTCCACATAACAACAGACTATAGCACTAAGCTTGTAGCTATCACCTCCTAACCTAACCAAACGTGACACAGCCAGACGTAACCTAACTCAGCCTTGCGTGCCGGGAACACTATTGCTGTCTTCCCCAGGGCCACGAGGATCACGCTAGGAGAGAGTAGAACGCAGAAAGCCATATAATCGCAGTGTATCTCGGAAAAGTCAATGCAACCCAAGCCTAACCCAAACCAAGCATGACATACCAGAGCACAGCAGAGCGCAGAAAGCCACCGGATAACAGCGTGCAGCACAAAAGTTAAAGCCATCCGCTCCAAATGTAGCCTAACCCAACCTATCCGAACGCAGCCTGACTCATCATAGCGTGCCGGTACCAGGCTTGTACGTCAGGCCAGAGCCAAGCTGAAAGTATTAGAGCACGGCAGAGTGCAGGAATCCACGTAATAGCAGGATACAGCACTAAAGGCAAAACCATCCTCTCCTAATCTAACCAACTGTAACATAACTCAAACTATCGTGCCGAGACCGATATTGCTGAAATCCCCAGGAGCCAAGCAGGTCATACTAGGGCACAGTAGGTCGCAGAAACCCACCGAAAGCAGCGTATAGCACAAAAGTTTAAGCTATCCTAACAAAATATAGCCTAACCCAGCCTATCCGAACGAAACTTGACACGTCACGAGCCGAACCCACCATTGCTGGCTTCCCCAGAGCCGAGCTGCATATATTGAAGCAACCTAAGGCGCAGAAATCCACCTAATGGCAGACTATACCAATAAGGTCAAAGCTATCCTAACCTAACATAACCCATCGTAACATAATCGAACGTAACATTACTCAACCTAACATGCCGCGAACACTATTGTTTACCTCCCAGAGCCAAGCAGAACACATGAGTGGAGAGTAGAACACAGAAATCCATAGAATCGCAGTGTGTAACAGGAGAGTCAAAGATACCCATACCTAGCCCAAACCAACAGAACATAACCAAACATACCCTAACTCAACGTAACGTGCCGAGACCGCCATTTCTGCGCTCCCCAGAGCCAAGCAAGACATACTGGAGCACAGTATATCGCAGAAAGCCACCGAAGAGCAGTGTGGAGTATAAAGGATAATGTTAACCTGACAAAACGTCGCCTAGCCAAACCTAACCTGACGTAACCTGACTCAGCATTACGTGCCGAGAACACTATGTCTGGCGTTCCCAAACCCAAGCAGAATACACTGGAGCACAGTAGAGTGCAAGAAGCCTCCAAATGGCAGTGTATAGCACAAGAGTCATTGATATCCTACCCTAAACTAACCAAACGTACAATAGCTATACCTAACGAGCCGAGACATCTATTGCTGGCATCCACAGAGCCGAGCAGAACATACTAGAGAAAAGTAGATCGCAGAAATCAGCGAATAGCAGTATATATGACAAAAGTCGATGCGATCCTAACCAAACAGCCTAACCAATCCCAATCAAGAGCATCCCAACTCAGCATAACCCGCGGCAACCACTTCTGCTTGACTCTCGAGGGTCGAACAGGGTATAGTAGAGCAACATAGAGCACTGGAATCCAACGAATATCCGAGTATAGCACAAAAGTCAATGTTATTCTACGCCAACCTAACCAACCTTACCATAAACAAACGTAACCTAACCCAACCTAGCATGCCTAGACCACTATTGCTGACCTCCACAGATTCGGGCAGATTATAGTAGAGGACAGTAGAGCGCAGAATTCCACCGAATATGAAAGTACAACACGAAAGACAAACGTATCCTAACTTGACCCAGGTCCTCATAACATAACCAAGCGTTGCATACCTGAAGCCAACGTGCCGAGACCACGATTTCTAGCCTCACCAGAGCAAAGCACAGAACATTAGATCACAGTAGTGCGCACAAAACCACCGAATGGCAGTGTATATCACAATAGATAAAGCCATCCCTTCCTAACCTACGAAACTGTAACAGAGCCAAACGAAACATAGCTCAAAGTAACGTGCCGCGACCACTGTTGCTAGCCTTCCCAGAGCCAAGCAGAATATACTAGAGTACAGTAGAGCGCAGTAATCCACCGCATTGCAGTGTATGGCACAAGAGTGGATGACACCCTAATCCAACGTGTCCGAACCGAACGCAACCGAACGTAGCCTAACTAAACACAAGGCGCCGAGGCAAGTATTGCTGACCACCTCAGAGCCAAGCAGAGCATATTAGAGCAACGAAGAACTCAGTGATCCACCGAATATCCGTGTTTGGCACAAAAGTCGAAGCTACCTTATAGTAACCTAACCAAACGTAACATAACCATACGTAAACTATCTCAACCTAACTTGCCGAGACAACTATTACTGACCTCCACAGAGTTGAACAGTGCGCAGTATAGCAATGCAGAGAGTGGGTACGCACCGAACAGCGGCGTATAGCACACAAGTAAATTCTACAGTCTCCTAACCTCACCAATCGTAACATAACCAAACGTGGCCTAACACAACATTTTGTGGCATGACCACTCCTGCTGGCATACACAGAGCCGAGCAGAGTATAGTAGACCTCAGTAGAGCGGAAAAGCCATCAAATAGCAATGTATAGAGCAAAAGTCAAAGGTACCCTGCCCTATCCAGACCGAACCTGACCTAACTCAACTTAGATAAACTGAAACTAACGTGCCGCCAACACTATTGCTGACTTCCCCAGAGAAAAGCAGAATCTTGTAGAGAACAGTAAAGCGCAGAAGCCCTTAGAATATCAGTGTTGAGCACATATGGCAGAACTATCCTAAGAAAACCCAGCGTGACATAACACAAGCAAACGATATCCAGCTCCACGAAACGTGTCGCGACTCAATATTGCTGGCCGCCACAGAGCCAAGCACAGCATGATAGAGGAGCGCATTGCGCAGAAATCCACAGAATCGCAGTGTATGGTAGAAAATTCGAAGCTACACGAACCAAACCAAACCTAATATAGCATAACCAAACGTAACATTTCTCAACATATCTGGCCACGACCGCTATTACTGGTCAACCCAGAGTCGAGCAGAGTATAGTAGTGCAATGGAGGTAGCAGATATCCACCGAATGGCACTATATAGCACAATATTCAAATTTATCCTATGCTAACATAATTAAACGTAACATATTCAAGCGTAACTACTACAACCTAACGCGCCTGGACCACTACCGCAGGCCTCGACAGAGCCAAGCAGATTACGCTAGAGCAATCTAGACCGCAGGGAGCCACCATATAGCAGCGTATAGCACAAGAGTCAAAAATATCCTCTCCTAACCTGGACAAATCTAACTTAACCAAACGCAGAATAACTGAACCCAATGAGCCGAGGCCTCTATTGCAGGACACCTCAGAGCCAAGCAGGACATACTAGAGAAAGGTAGAGCGCAGAAATCTCCGAATAGTAGTGTACAACACTAAACCAAACGCCAGCCTAGCCAAACGTAACCTATCATACGCAAACCAAACGTAACCTAACGAAATCGATCGTGCCACAACCACGATTGCTGGTCTCCCAGCCTCGAGCAGAGTATAGTAGAGGAGCGTAGAGAGCAGAAATCCACCGCGTGGCTGTGTATAGCACAAAAGTCAAAGCTATCCTATTCTAACCTAACCAAACTTAGATTAACCGATTGAAAGCTAACTCAGACTAACGTGCAGAGCAAAATACCGATGGACCCTCAGAGCCTAGCAGAATAAACTAGAGCACAGTAGTGCGCAGTAATCCACCGAATATCGGTGTGCAGCGTAAAAGTCAAAGCAATCATGTCCTAACTTTACCAAAGGAAACATAAACAGACGACATTTATCTCGGCCTAACGTGCCGAGACCTCTATTTCCGGCCACCCCAGAGCCGAGAAGAGTAGTAGCGTAGCGTAGAGCGTAGAAATCGACCGAATATGAGTGTATAGCACAAAGGTCAAAGCTACCCCTATCCAACCCCGTCCAAATGTAAAATAGTCGAGCGCAACATACTTTCACCTAACGTGCCGAGACCACTATTGTTGACCACCCCAGAGCCAAACAGAATATCCTGGAGCGCAGCAGGGCACAGACATCCTCAGAATACCCGCGTATAGCACAAAAGTCAAAGCTATCCCGTCCTAACCTAACCAAACGTAACATAGCCAAACGCAAACTAACTGCGACTAACTTGCCGAGGCCAATACTGCTGGTCTCACGAGGGGCAAGCAGAATATACTAGAGCACAATAGAGTGCAGAAATCCAACGAACAGTAGTGTATGTCGCAAAAGTCACAGATACCCTGTCCTAACCTAACCAAACGTAACATTGCGGAACGTAACCAAACTCTACCTAACGTCCCACCACCACGATTGATGGCCATCACATAGCCTAGCAGAACATATTAGAGGAGTGTAGAGCGCAGAAATCCATAGAATCGCAGTGTACAGCGGAAAAGCCAAACCAATCCTAACAAGACAACATAACATAACCTAACCACAGCTGCTGGATTCCACATAGCCTAGCAGAAAATATTGGAACGCAGCAGAGCGCTGCAATCCACCGAATAGCAGTGCATAGCACAAATTCATAGCTATCCTATCCTAACCAAACCAAACGTGACGAAACCACACTAAACATATTTCAACCTAACGTGCCAAGGCAACCATCGCTGTCCTTCCCAGTGCGAAGCAGGACATACTTGTACGGTGTAGAGCGCAGAAAGCCTCCGAATAGCAGTGTACAGCACAAAAGTCAGTGCTCACCTATCCTAACATAAGCAATCATAGCTTAACGTAATGTAACGTAACTCAATCAAACATGCCGTGATGACTACTTCTGGCCTCACCAGAGCAGAGCAGAATTTGCTAAAGGTGGGCATATCACACAAACCCACAGGATCACAGCGTATAGCAGAAAAGTCAAAGGTATCCGAACCAAACCCAAACCAATGTAACCTAACAAAACGTAGCGTAGCACAAAATAACGTGCCGCGACGGCTATTGCTGTCTCTACGCAGCCAACCAGAGAGTACTGAAGCACAGTAGTTCGCAGAAATGTATCGAATAGCAGTGTACAGCGCAGAAGTCAAGCTACCCTAACCTAGCCATACCAATCGTAACATATCCAAACGCAGCTTAACTATACCTAACGTACCGCAACAACTACTGCTGGCCTCCCGAGAGCTGTGCAGGTCATAGCTGAGGTGAGTAATGTTCAGAAATTCATAGAATGGCGGAGTACAGCAGAAAGGTCAAAGATACCAGGACCTAACACAAGCTAACGTAACCTAACCAAAATTAACCTAACTCAACGAACGGGCCGCGAACACAATTTCTGGCATCGCGAGGGCCAAGCAGAATATAGTAGAGCTCAGAAGAGCGCTGAAATCCTGCGAAAAACATTGTACCGTGCGAAAGTCAAATCTGCCCTATGCAAACCTATCATAACCTAACACTACCAAACGTAGCCTAACTCAACATAACGTGCCGCGACCGATATTGCTGCCCACCCCAGAGCCAGGCAGGAATTACTAGAGCATATTAGAGCGAAGAAATCCACCGAACATAATCGTACAGCATAGAAGTTAAAGCTCACTTAACCAAACTTAGCATAACGCAACATAACCAAAGATTGCCTCAGTCAACGCAACGTGCCGCGGCCGCGATAGCTGGCCTCCCTGGAGCCAATCAGAACGCATTAGTGCAGAGTAGAACGGAGAAATGGATAGAATCGCAGTGTGTGTCGGAACATTAAAGCTACCACAACCTAACTCAAACCAACAGAACATAATCAAACATAGCGTAACCCAACCTAACGTGCCAAGACCGCTATTGGAGCCATACCCAGAGCCGAGCAGATTACAGTAGAGCAATGTAGATGGCAGAAATCGGCTGTACAGCAACTTATAGCAGAAAAGACAAGGAAACTCTAACCAAGCCTACATAACATAACCAGACCAAACGTATCCTAACGTAACCCAACGTACCGTGACCACTATTGCTGGTCTTTGCACAGACAAGCAGAACATGTTACAGCACAGTAGAGCGCAGGCATCCGACCAATAGCAGCGTACAGTACAAAAGTAGAAACTATCATATCGTGACGTAGCCAAACGTAACAAAACCAAACGTAACATAGCTCAGCCTAACGGGCCGAGACCACCATTGCTGCCCCCGCCCCCCAGAGACGAGAAGAACATGTTAGAGCACAGCAGGTAGCATGAATTTATCGAAGACATGTGTGTGGCACAAGAGTCAACGCTTCCGTATCATAACCTCACCAAACCTAGCATAACAATACCAAACACAACGCAACGAACGTGCCGAGACCACTACTTCTGGCCTCCACAGAGCCAAGCAGAATATATTAGAACACAGGAGAGCGCAGAAATCCACCGAATAGCAGCGTATGGAACCAATGTCTAAGCTGTCCTATCCAAATCAGACAAACGTAGCATAGCCGAACGTAACCTGACGTTATCCGTCGTAGCGAGATCAATATTGCTGGGCTCTCAAGAGCCAAGCTGAACATACTATAGCACATTAGAGCACAGAAATCCACCGCATTGCTCTGTACAGCAAAAAAGTCGAAGTTATCCGAACGTAACATGACCCAACCTATCTTAAGCGACCGTAGCATATCTGAACGTAACACGCGGTTTCCACTGCTTCTAGCCTCCGCAGAGACAAGCAGAAAGTAGAAGAGCACAGTCGATCGCAGGAATCCACCGGATAACAATGAATAGCACGAAAGACGCAGCAATCCCATCCAAACGTAACCTAACGTAACCTAGCCGTACTAAACATAAATGAACCTAACGTGCCGAGACCACTAATGCTGGCCTCCCCAGAGCCGCGCAGTGAGTAGTAGAGAACAGTGGACGGCAGGAATCCACCGAGAAGCAGTGCATAGCACAAAATTCAAGGCTACCTGGTACTGACAAAGCCGACCGTAAGGTAACCGAACGTAACATAATTCAACCTATCATGCCGCCACCACTGTTGCTGTCCTCCCCAGATCCGAGCGGAACATACTACAGGAGAGTGTATCGCAGACATCCATTGAATCGCAGTTTGTAGCGGAAAAGTCAATACCACCTATACCAAACCCAAACAAACATGACCTAATTAACGTGGCGTAACAAAAAACTACGTGCCGCGACCACTGTTGCTGGCCTCGACATGGCCAACCAGGATATATCAGAGAGCTGTAGGTTTCAGAAATCCACCGAATAACAGTGTATATCATGGAAGGCAAAGCTGTACCCATGGAACTTAGCATATCGTAACCTAGCCAAGCGTAACATAACACAACCTAACGTCCCGTGACCACAATTTCTGGCCTGCCGCAAGCAGGCAGAAAATATTACAGCACCGCAGAGCGCAGAAATCCAACGATTGGCAGTGTATATCACAGAAATCGAAGCTACCCTAGTTTAACCCAAGATAACCTAACCTAACAAAACGTAATCTAAAAGCCTAACGTGCAGCGACCATTATAACTGAACTCCACTGAGCCAAACAGGGCATACTAGAATAGTGTAGAGCCCAGAAGTCCATAGAACCACAGTGTATAGGAGAAAAGTCGAATAAATCCAAACCTAAGCAAAGCTAACGTACCATAGCCAAAGGAATCCTATCTCAAACATAACCGCCGAGACCACTGTTACTGACTTCCCCAGGGCCAAGTAGAACATACTAGAGCACAGTAGTGCGCAGAAGTCTACCTCATTACAGTGTACAGAGCCGAAGTCATAGATATCCTGACCTACCTCGGACAAACCTAACCAAGCCAGACGAAACGTAACCCAACCTAACGCGCCGCGACCACAATTTTTGGCCTGGCCAGAGCAAAGTAGAGCATGCTTAATCACAGTAGTGCGTAGAAATCCACCGAATAACAGTGAAAAGCACAAAAGTCGAAGCTGCCCTAGCCTAACCTAACCGAACACAGCATAACCAAACGTAACCTAACTCCACCTAACCGCCATAAACCAATATTGCTGACATCCCCAAAGCCAAGCAGAGTAAACTAGAGCACAGTAGATCACAGAATTCCGCGGCGTTGCAGTGGAAAGCACAAGAACAGGGATAACAAAGCCTTACATGACCTAAGCTGAACCACCCAAAAGTAGTGTAACTCAGCATAAGGTGCCGAGAACACTATTGTGGCCCTTTCCAGAGCCAAGCTGAGCATATCAGGTCACACTGGTGAGCAGAAATCCACCGAACAGCAGTGTATATCACAAAAGGCGGAGCCGTCATAACCAAAACTAACTCAACCTATAGTGTCACAACCAATATTGCTGGCGACCTCAGTGTCGAGCAGAGCGTAGTAGAGCAATGTAGAGCGCAGGAATCCCCCGAATACCGGTGTATAGCGCAAAAGTCACAGATACCCTATCCTAACGTATCCAAACGTAACAGCCAAGCGCAAGAAAATCCAACCGAACGTGCCTAGACTGCTATTGCTGGCCTCCCCAGTTCCAAGCGGAACATACCGGAGCACAGTAAATGGCAGGAATCCAACGAGCATCAGTGTATACCGCGATAGTCAAAGCCATGCAAACCTAACCCAAACTAACCTAACCAAACCAAACGTAGCATAACCAAACCTTACCTGGCGAGACCACAATTGCTGGAAACCCCTGCGCCAAACAGAATACACTGGGGCAGAGCAGATTGCAGAGAGCTTCCATATAGCAGCTCATAGCACAAAAGTCAATTATATCACAATCTAACGCGACATAACCTGACCTAACCAAATGCAGACTAGCAAAACTTGCCGGGACGAGACAACCATTTTTGGAATCCTCAGTTACAAGCAAAACGTATTAGGGCACAGTAGCGTGCAAGAATCCGCCGAAATGCAGTGCATAGCGCAAAAGTCAAAGCTAGCCCCTCCTAAACTAACCAATCGTGACGTAACCAAATGTAACCTAACTCAACCTAACGTGACGCAACCACTATTGCAGTCCTCCCAGAGCCAAGCGGAACCTACAAGAGCACAGTAGAGCGCAGAAACCCGCCTCATTTCAACGTAGCAGAAGACAAAGGTAGCCTAACCACACCGAAGCAAACCGAACCCAAGCAAACGTCACCCAACAAAATCTGATGCGATGAGACCACTATTTCAGGTCTGGCCAGAGCAAAGCAGAACATATTAGATCACAGTAAGAGTAGAAATCCACCGAATAGCAGCTTACAGCGCAAAAGAAGAAGTTACCCTAGCATAACCTAACCAAACGTAGCATACCAAAACGTAACCTAACTCAATCTAACGTGCTAGATCATTATTGCTGACCACGCACAGCCAATCAGTGTATACCAATGCATAGTAGAGCGCGGAAATCAGGCGTACTGCAGTGTAAATCACAAATGTCAAAAATACCGAAACACAACCTCACCATACCTTACCCAACCAAACGTAGTCTAACTTAAC
>NW_016909185.1:0-1141 GCF_001483705.2 Eufriesea mexicana | reverse complement strand
TGGCATATGTTACCTTTGGCAAGGATAGGAGATGATAGCTTTGACTTCAGTGCTATGGTCTGCTATTAGGCGAATTTCTGCTCTCTAGAGTGCTTTAATATTTTCAGCTTGGGTCTGGGAATGCCAGCAATAGTGACCTCTGCACGTTATGTTGCGACATGTTACGCTCGGTTAGGTTTCGTGAGGCTAGGTTTGATCAGGATTCCTTTACCTTTTGTGCTGTACACGGCCATTCGGTCGATTCCTGCGATATACTGTGCTCTAGTATATCCTGCTTGGCTCTGGGGATGGCAGCAATAGCGGTCGCGACACGTCAGGTTGAGTCATGCTATGTTCGGTTATGATCTGTTAGAATGGGTTATGCTTGGGCAGCTTTCACTTTTCCGATATACACTGCGATTGTACGAATTTCTGCATTCTACTCTCCACTAAGGTGTTCCGCCTGACTATGGGAAGGCCAGTAATTGTGGTCGCGACACGTTAGGTTGAGTGGGGTTACGTTTGTTTATGTTACGGTTGGTTTGGTTAAGAGAGGATGGCTATGACTTTAGTGCTATAGCCTGATATTAGGTGGATTTCTGCGCCCTACAGTGCGCTAATATATTCAGCTTGGCTCTGACAACGCCAGCAATAGTGATCTCGCCTCCTTATGGTGAATCAAGCTACGTACGGCTTGGCTGGGTCAGGCTAAGTTTGGTCAGGATAGCTTTAACTTCTGTGCTGTAGCCTGCCATTCGGTAGATTTGTGCGCTCTATTGTGATCTTATATGTCCAGCTTGGCTCTGGCTAGGGCAACAATAGAGGTCCCGGCACGTTAGGTTGGGATATGTTGCGGTTGGTTTTGTTAGGAGGTAATTGCTTTGACTTTAGTGCTATAGTCTGCTATTAGGTGGATTTCCGCGCCCTACAGTGCTCTAAGGCTTTCAGCTTGTCACCGTGAAGGCCAGCAATAGTGGGATCTGCTCGTTACGTTGAGGCAGCTCACGTTCGGTTAGGTTGGGTTAGGCTATGTTTGGTCGCCATATAATTAACTTATGCGCTGTACGCTGCATTTCGTTGGATTCCTGCTCTCCACGGTGCTCTATTTGTCCTGCTTGGCTATGGGGTGGGCAATAATAGCTGCCTCGGCACGTTAGGTGGT
>NW_016909184.1:0-618 GCF_001483705.2 Eufriesea mexicana | reverse complement strand
TATGGAAGAAAGTCAGCTCATCTCGATATTAGTCGAAAATGTCAATAAACTGAACCTGCCAGGAACATTCTAATCCATCCAGATTCTATAGTATTGAAATGGCTATAGCACGCCAATAGATTCGTTCCACCTTGTTTGTGCAAGAAAGTTAGCTCATCACGATATTAGTCGAAAATGTCAATAAAATTGAATCTGCCAAACACATTCAATATCATTGCAATGGCTATAGCAGGCCAGTAGAATCTTTCCTCCTTATTTATGCAAGAAGGGCAGCTCACCACAATATTAGTGGAAGATGTCAATAAAATTGCATTCTCGAGCCGGATTCTACAACACTTGAGCGGCTATAGCACGCAAATAGAACCTTTCCTCCTTATTTATGCAAGGAAGGTAGCTCACCACGATATTCGTATAAAATCTCAGTTAAATTAAATTTTCCAGCGAGATTCTATAGCATTGCGAAGGCTATAGCATGCCATTTGAATCATTCATCCTTATTTGTGCAAGAAAGTTAGCTCTCCACGGTATTAGTCAAAAATGTTTATAAAATTGAGCTTTCCAGCCAGATTCTACTGCATTGCAAAGGCTATAGCACTCTGAACGGATCTTTCCTCCGTA
>NW_016909183.1:0-467 GCF_001483705.2 Eufriesea mexicana | reverse complement strand
CGTTTGTCTATGTCACGATTGGTTAGGTTAGTACAGCATAGCTCCGACTATTGTGCTATTCACGGCAGTGCAGTCGATTGCTTCGCTCGTCTGTCATCAAGTATATTCTGCTCGGCTCTGAGGAGCCATGCAATGGTGGCATCGGCACGTTATGTTGAGTCAGGTTACGTGCGGTTAGGCTGCGTTTGGCTAAGGTTGGGATAGCTTTACCTCTTGTGCTCTGCACTGCTTTTCGGTGGATTTCTGCACTCTACTGTGGTCTAGTTTGTCCTGCTTGGCTCTGGGGTAGGCAGCAATAGCGGTATCGGCTCGTTTGTTTGTGTTAGGCTAAGTTTGGTTATGTTCTGTTGGTTTGGATTAGGTATGGGTAGCTTTGCCTTTTCTACTATGAACGGCGATTCTTGGGATTCCTGCGCACTGCTCTCCTGTAATATGCTCTGCTTGGTTCTGTGGAGGCCACCGCTAGT
>NW_016909182.1:0-572 GCF_001483705.2 Eufriesea mexicana | reverse complement strand
GCATTGCAATGGCAATAGCACGACAATAGTATCTTTCCTCCATATTTATGCAAGAAAGTTAACTCACCTCGATATTAGTCGGAAATGTCAATAAAATTGAATTTTCCGTACAGATTCTGCAGCATTGCAATGGCTATAGCACGCCTAAAGGATCCTTCCACCATACTTATGCCAGGGTGCTTGCTCACCACGATATTAGTCGAAAATGAGAATAAAATTGAATTTTCCGGCCAGATTCTATAGCACTTCAATGGTTATAGCACGTCAATAGCATCTTTCCTCCTTGTTTATGTAGGAAAGTTAGCTCACCACGATATTAGTCGAAAATGTCAATAAAATTGAATTTTCCGGCCAGATTCTATAGCACTTCAATGGTTATAGCACGTCAATAGCATCTTTCCTCCTTGTTTATGTAGGAAAGTTAGCTCACCGCGATATTAGTCGAAAATGTCCATAAAATTGAATTTTCTAGCCTGATTCTGCACCATTGCAATTGCTATAGCACTCGCAACGGATCTTTCCTGCTTACCTATGCAAGGAAGTTAGCTCACCATGAAATTAGACGAAAATGT
>NW_016909181.1:0-714 GCF_001483705.2 Eufriesea mexicana | reverse complement strand
GTAGCCGTTGGATTAATCTGTTCATTGACAATTTGAACACAATGGCTTACATAACGGTAGAGAAATTGACAACTGACAATCCCGTACCCCGTGGAGCCAACTGCGTTACTACAGCTATTGAACTAATCTGTTTGCTGAACACCCATCTTCTCCAGTAATTGTAGAATCATCAAAGGAGAAGGCAATAGTCGCTGGATACATTGACTTATGCCAATACATTACTGAGTACAGGCGTCATCACAGTACTGTAGCCGAACGATTAATTTGACAATTGATGACTTAAGTTCCACAGCCAATCTGTAATAATCAACATTTAGTACGCTTATGGCAAGAGCTATTTGCAACTGACATTACGGTACTCAGTGCATCCCCCAGCATGGCCCTGTAGCATCGGGATTGATCAGTTCAATGATGATTTGGAATTTATTACAATTACATAGTGTCAAATTACAGACCCATTTTCCCTCGAGATTTTAACAATTGACTACACATTACTGAGAGCAGCCATCGCAAAAGTACTGTAGCCGTTGTATTAATTTCTTCACTGATGACTTAAATTCCACAGTAATTCTACAGTGGCCAGTATACACACCAATTATGTCTAGAGATATTTGCAATTCCCAGAACGGTGGATCGTACACTCGCCAAGAAATCACTCTAGCCGTTCGATTAGTTTGAACAGAGATGAATCAAATTCTATTGCTATCCTAGAAT
>NW_016909180.1:0-1605 GCF_001483705.2 Eufriesea mexicana | reverse complement strand
AATTCAATTTTATGGACATTTTCGACTAATATCGTGTTGAGCTGACTTTCTTGCATAAATAAGGAGGAAAGAATCTGCTGGCGTACTATAGCCACTGCAATGCTATGGAATCTGACTGGAATATACAATTTTATTGACATTTTCGACAAATATCGTGGTGAGATAACTTTCATCGATAAATAAGGAGGTAAGATTCTATTAGCGCGCTATAGCCATTGCAGTGACATGGAATTTGGGCGGAAAATTGAATTTTATTGACATTTTCGGCTATTATCGTGGTGAGCCGTCTTCCTTGCATAAATATGGAACAAAGATTCGATTGGCGTCCTATGTCCATTGCAATGCTATATAATCTGGCGGGAAAATTCAATTTCACTGACATTTTCGGCTAATATCGTGGTGAGCTGACATGCTTGCATAAATAAGGAGAAGCGTTTCTGTCGGCTCGCTATAACCATTACAGTGCTATAGAATCAGGCTGGAAAATTCAATTTTATTTACATTTTTGACTAATATCGTGGTGAGCTATCTTTCTTCGATAAATTAGGAGGAAAGATTCTATTGGCGCGCTGTAGCCATTGAAATGCTGTAGAATATTGCTGGGAATTTCAATTTTATTGACATTTTGGAATAATATCGTGGTGAGGTAACTTTATTGCATAAGTAAGAAGGAAAGATTCGATTGGCGTGATATAGCCATAGCAATGCAATAGAATCTGGCTGGAAAATACAATTTTATTGACATTTCAGGCTAATACCGTAGTGAGCTGGCTTTCTTGCACAAATAAGGAGGAAATAATCTTTTGGCGTTCTACAGCCATTGCAATGCTATAGAAACTGTCTGGAGTGTACAATTTTAGTGACATTTTCGACTAATATCGTGGTGAGCTAACTTTCATCGATAAATAAGGAGGTAAGATTCTATTAGCGTGCTATAGCCATAGCAGTGACATAGAATCTGGGCGGAAAATTGAATTTTACTGACATTTTCGGCTAATATCGTGGTGAGCCGACTTCCTTGCATAAATATGGAGCAAAGATGCTATTGGCGGGCTATAGCCATTGCAATGCTGTAGAATATTGCTGGGATTTTCAATTTTATTGACATTTTGGAATAATACCGTGGGGAGGTGGCTTTCTTGTTTAACTAAGGAGGAAGTATTCTATTGGCGTGCTGTAGCCATAGCTATGCAAAAGAATCTGGCTGCAAATTCAATTTTATGGACATTTTCGACTAATATCGTGGTGAGCTGACTTTCTTGCATAAATATGGAGGAAAGAATCTATTGGCGTTCTATAGCCACTGCAATGCCATAGAATCTGCCTGGTATGTACAATTTTATTGACATTTTCGACTAATATCGTGGTGAGATAACTTTCATCGTTAAATGAGGAGGTAAGATTATTAGCGTGCTATAGCCGTTGCAATGCTGTAGAACCTAGACCGAAAAATCAAATTTATTGACATTCTCCACTCATACCGTTGTGCCCCGACGTCCTTGCACAAATATGGGGCAAAGATTCTATTGTCGCCCAATAGCCATTGCAATGCTATAGAAAGTGGCAGGGAAATTCAATTTTATTGACATTTTCGAATAATATCGT
>NW_016909179.1:85925-86637 GCF_001483705.2 Eufriesea mexicana | reverse complement strand
CACGATATCCCACGAGGCGGCGATGGTCCTGGCGGGTGTCCCGCCATTCGAACTGCAAGCGGTTGGGGAGACCCGTATCTACGGTCTCCTACACGCTGGCGGCGGTGGTGCTCCTGAAGAGTGGTCCGTTTCGTTGAGGCGAAGGGTTCGAGAGCCTCTGATGACCGCCTGGAGAGCTCGGCTGAGGAAGCTGAGTAGCCGGCGGCACCGGGTGATCGAGGCTGTGCTCCCCGTTTTGGATGCATGGGGGCGCTGCACACATTCCGCCTGACACAGGTGCTAACCGGGCACGGGTGCTTCGGGGAGTACCTGTGTCGTATCGGGCGGGAACGTGACACGCGGTGTCATCACTGTGGGGAAGGGCGGGACACGGCGCAGCACACGCTGGAGGAATGTCCGGCGTGGGCTCGCGAGCGCTGGGTACTGTGTCGCGCGGTGGGTAGGGACCTTTCGCTCTCAGTCGTCGTGGCGCGGATGACGGAGGGCTTAGGTGCGTGGCGTGCGGTGGCCTCCTTCTGCGAGGCGTTTATCCTACAGGAGGAGGCCGCGGAGAGAGCCCGCGAGCGTAGCGCTTGCTGCTCGCGCGTAGGGCTGCGGAGGCTGCAAGCGCGGCGCCGGAGGGCGGCGCGCGCACTGCCGGATGTGTTAACGCGTTAGACCTCCGCCTTCGCGAGCGACCATGTACCTACGGCCGGGGAGACCGTCTCTCTCT
>NW_016909179.1:42550-85419 GCF_001483705.2 Eufriesea mexicana | reverse complement strand
CAGCAATTGTGTTCTCGGCACGTTTGTTTGGGATATGCCAAGTCTGGTTATGTCACGCTGGTGAGGTTGGGACAGGATAGTCCAGACATCTGTGCTATACACTGATATCCTCCGACGTCTGCGCTGTACTTCTCTCCAATGTTCTCTGCTAGGCTCTGGGAAATCCAGCAATGGTGGTCTGGGCACGTTAGGTTTAGTTAGGATACGTTTGCTTATGGCAATTTTGGTTACGTTAGGAAGGAATATCTCAGTCTTTCGTGCCATTCACAGTCATTCGGTGGATTTCTGCGCCCTACTGCGTCCTGCTATATTATGCTTAGCCCTGGGAATGCCACCAATGGTGGCCACGGCACGTTACGATGTGGTAGGCTACGTTAGGTTTCAATACGTTAGCCTTAGTTAGGTCTGTATAGATGTACCTATTGAGCCGTATACCGCGATTGTATGTATTTCTGCGCTCTACTGTCCTCTAATAAGTTCTGTCCGGATCTGGGGAGGCCAGCATTAGTGGTCGGGGTACGTTAGGTTGAGTTATGTTACGGTTGTTTACGTTATGCTTGGATATATTAGGAAAGGATAGCTTTGACCTTTGTGCTATACACTGCTATACGTGTATTTCCGCGTTCTACTGTGCTCTAATATTTTCTGCTTTGCTCTGGGGAATCCAGCGATAGTGATCTCGGCACGTAAGGTCGACTTATGTTATGTATGGTTAGGTTCGGTTATGTCAAGCTCCTCAGGTCGTCCTTGATTTTCGTGCTATACAAAGACTTTCGGAGGATTTCTGCACACGAGTAGCCCTACAAAGTTCTGCTTGGAACCGCGGAGGCCATCAATAGGCGCGGCAAGTTATGTTGAGTTAGACTACGTATGATTGGGTCATGTTACTTTCTGTTTGGCCCGGGTGGCTCCGACTTTCGTGCTGTCCACTATTATACGGCGAGTTCCTGTGATCTACTGTGCTCTACGGTATTCTGCTTGGCTCTGGCGATGCCAGCGGCTGTGGTCGCGGATCGTTATGTTTAGTTATGCTACGTTTGGTTAGGTTAGGTTAGGCCTGGTTGGGTTTTGTTGACAAAGACTTTTGTTACACACAATGCTATTAGGTGGATTTTTGCGCTCTCCATTGCTATACTATACTATTCTCGTCTCTGTGTGTGCGAGCAATAGCGGTCGCGTCACGTTAGTTTGAGTGTGGTTACGTTTGCATATGACATTTTTGCAATATTAGGAGGGATTTGCTTAGTCTTCTGTGACATTGGCTGCTGTTCGGTGCATTTCTGAGCTCTACCGCGCCCTAGTATGTTCTTCTTGGCCCTGGGGTGGGCACTAATAGTGGTCTCGGCACGTTGGGTTGAGTTACGACACGTTCTGTGAGGGTAGGTTATGAAGGCTTGTTTAGGACATCTTTGACTCTTCTGCTGTACACAGCTACTCGGTGGATTTCTGCGCTCTACATTGCTGTGCTATACTCTGCTCGACTCAGGGTAGGCGTGCAATAGTGTTCGTGGCACGTTATTTTGGGTTAAGTTATGTTCCGCTAGGTAAGCTTAGGTTAAGTTTGCTTGAGTAGCTACGACTTTCGTGCCTTACACTGCTATCCGGTGGGTTCATGTGATCCACTGTGCTCTACTATACTCTGCCTGGCTCTGGGGATGACAGCAGCAGTGTTCGCGGCGGGTTATGTTCAGTTATGCTACGCTGGGTTAGGTTTGGCTAGTCCAGGTTGGCGTAGGGTATCCTCGACTTTCGTGACACACACTGCCATTCGGTGGATTTCTGCGCTCTACAATGCTCCACTATCCTCTGCTCGACTCTGCGGAGGCGAGCAATAGCGGTCGCGGCACGTTACGTAGAGTTTGGTTACGTTATGTTTGGTTAGGTTATGTTTGGATAGGACAGCTTCGACTTTCGTGTTGTACACTGTTATTCGGTGGATATCTGTGGTCTACTGTGCTCTACCGCACTCTGCTCGTCTCTGGGGAGGCCAGGGCAGAGGTCTCGAAATGTTACCTTGAGCTTTGCTACGTTATGTTAGGCTAAGTTGGGTCAGGTTGCGTTAGGATGTCTGCGGCTTTTGTGCCGATTACTGAAATGCAGTGGATTTTTGCGCACTGCAGTGTTCTAGTGCATTCTGCTTGTATCTGCGGGGATCAGCAATAGTGGTTTCGGCATGTTATGTCGAGTTAGGTTACGTTTGGGCATGTTACATTTGGCTTGGTTGGGAGAGGCTACTTTGACTTTCATGCTATGCACTGCTCTTCCGCGAATTTCTGAGCCGTAATGCTCTCTAGTATGCTCTGCTTGGCCCTGGAGTGGCCAGTGATAGTGCTCTCGGCACGATAGGTTGAGTTAGGTTACGCTTCGTCAGGTTAGGTTGGGATGGTTAGGATAGGATATCTACGGCTTTTTTGCACTACGCTGCAATGCGGTGGACTTCTGCTCTCTGCTGCGCTGTAGTATATTCTGCTTGGCGCTGGGGAGGCCAGTAATAGTGGTCTCGACAGTTTAGGTTGAGGTAGGCCACGTTTGGATATGTTACGCTTGACTAGGTTAGTTTACGCTACTTCGACTTTTTTGCTTTACACAGTTATTCCTTGAGTTCCTTTGGTCTTCCTTGCTCAAACTGCATTCTGCTTGGCTCTGTGGAGGCCAGGTGCAGTGGTCGCAGCACGTCATATTGATTTATGCTACGTTCTGTTAGGTTAAGTTAGGCCCGGTTAGGTTAGAATATCTGCGGCCTTTGTGCTATTCACTGCAACGCGGATGGTTTTTGCGTTCTTCTGTGCTATATTATATTCTACTTGGATCTGAGGAGGCTAACAATAGTTGTCTCGGCACGCTAGGCTGTGCTGTGCTACGCTTCGATTTGTTACGTCTGGTGAGGATAGAATAGGATTGTCTAGACTCTTGCACTGTACAAGGCTATCCGCGGATTTCTGCGCTCTACTGTGCTCTAGCACATTCTGCTTGGACCTGGGGAGGCGAGCAGTAGTCGCCCCGTGTCGTTAGGTTGAGATAGGTTACGTATCGTTAGGTTAGGTTAGGAAGGTTCGGTTAAGGCTTCTTTGACTTTTGCGCTATACACTGCCCTTTGTTGAATTTCTGCAAACTACATTGCTCTATTACACCCTGCTCGACTCTGGGCAGGCGTGCAATAGTGGCCGTGGCACGTTAGCTCGAGTTAAGTTACGTTTGGTTACGCCACGTAAGGTTGGGTTAGGGTAAGTTTGGTTAGGGTAGCTCTGACTTTCGTGCTATACACTGTCATTCGGTGGATATCTGTAATCTACTGTGGTCTACTTAATTCTGCTTGGCTCTGTGGAGGCCAGGAGCAGTTGTCGCGGCACGTTACATTGAGCTACGCTACGTTTTTCTAGGTTAGGTTAGGTAAGGTTCGCTTGGGATATTTTCGACTTCTCCGCTGCACACTGCCATCCGGTGGATTTCTGCATTCTACATTGCTCAAATATATCCCACTCGACTCCGGGGGCGGATCGACTTCTCCGCTGCACACTGCCATCCGGTGGATTTCTGCATTCTACATTGCTCAAATATACCCCACTCGACTCCGGGGGCGGTCAATGGTGGCCCTGGCACGTTATGTTTTGTTACGTTACCATTAGTTAAGTTAGGCTAGGCTACGTTTGGTTAGGATGGCATCGACTTTCATGCTATACACTGCTATTAGTTGGATTCCTGTGACCCACTCTGCTCTACAACATTACTCTTGGGTCTCGAGAGGTCAGGACCAGCGGCCGGGGCACATTGCGTTCATCTATGCTAAGTTCTTTTACGTTACGTTATGACAGGTTATGTTAGGTTATCTCCAATTTTTGTGATGTACACAGTTATTCGGTGTATTTCAGTGGTCGACTGTGCAATGCTACATTCTGCTGGGCTCTGGGGATGCTAGTTGCTGTGGTCGTGGCGCGTTTCGTTGAGCTATGCTACGCTTGGCTTTGTTAGGTTGGGTCAGGTTAGGTTAGGATATATTCGACTTTGGTCGACTATTCACTGCAATGCGTTGGATTTCTGCGCACTACTGTGGTGTAATTTGCTCTGTGTGGCGCTGTGGATGCCAGCAATGGTGGTCTCGTCGCGTGAGGTTGAGTTAGGTTGCGTTTGGTATGGTTACCTTTGGTGATGTTAGTAATGGATAGATTCGACTTCTGCGCTACACACTGCTGTTCGGTGGGTTGCTACGCTTTACTGAGCTCTAATATGCCTGGCTTGGCGCTGTGGGTGCCCGCAATGATGGTCTCAGTATGTTATGTTGAGTTAGTCTTCGTTTGGCTAGATTAGGTGATGACAGGCTAGGTAAATATATTTTCGACTTTTGTGGTTTACACTGCTGTGCCGCGGGTTTCTGCTCTCAGCTGTGCTCTAGTATATTCTGCATTGATCGGGGGATGTCATCAAGATTGGTGTAGGCACGTTAGGTTGAGTTAGGTTAGGTTTCGTTATGACAAGTTTTATTACATTAGGGTAGGTTATCTTTGACCTTTGCGTTATACGCTGATATGCTGTGGATATCGACGCACTACATTGCTCTACTATGCTCTCCTCTACTCTGGAGAGGACAGTAATAGCGGTCTCCGCACGTTTGGTTGTGATGGGATACGTTAGCTTACGCAGCGTTTGCTTTGGTTATGTTTGGATGGCTTTGACTCACGTGGTACACACTATTTTTCCTGCGCTCTACTGTGCTCTACTATATTCTGCATGGCCATCGGGAGTGCAGCAGTAGTGGTCGCGGCACGTAACGTTGAATTAGGCTCCGCTTGGATAAGTTGTATTCATTGTGGTTGGGTTTGGATAGCTGTGACTTACCTCCTGTAGTCTGCGATTCTATTGATTTCTGCCCTCTTCTCTCCTCTAATATGTTCAGCATGCCTCTGGGAGGGCCAGCAACAGTGGTATAGGCGCGTTACGTTGTGTTAGGTTTCGTTTGCCAAGGTTTGGTTAGGTAAGGTTGGATTAGGATATCTATGACTTTTGTGATTTACACTGCCATGCGGCGGATTTCTGCGTCCGACTGTGCTCTGATATGCTCTGCTAGGCTCTGAGGAGGCCAGCAATAGCGGTCTCAGCACGTTAGGTTCAGTTTCGCTACGTCTGGTTATGTTACCATGCCTTGGGTAAGGCCAGGGTAGCTTTGACTTTCGTGGTATACAGTTTTATGCGTTGGATTTCTGCACCCAACTGTGCTCTAGCATATTCCGCTGGACTCTGGGGAGGCCAGAAATAGTGGCCGCGGTGCGTTAGGTTGGGTTTGGTTATGTTTCGTTTTGTTGGTTTATATGAGCTAGTGCAGGATATCTCTCACTTCTGTGCAGTACACTGGAGTGCGGTCGACTTGTGCGCCCTACTGTGCTCTAGTATGTTCTGCTTGGCTCTGTGGAGGCCAGCAATGGTGGCTTCGGCACGCAAGGTTGTGTTGTGCTACGCACGGCTTGGCTAGGTTCGGATATGTTGGGTTAGTATAGCTTTGAACCTTGTGCTGTACACTACTATTCGGTCGATACCTGCGCACTGCATTACTCTACTAGAATCTGCAAGTCTCTGGGGAGGCCAGCAATAGCGGTCGTGGCAAGGTTGGTTGAGTTATGTTACGCTTGGTTATGGTATGTTTGGTCGAGTTTGGACAGGGCTGCTTTGACTTTTGTGCCATACACTGCTATTCGGTGGATTTCTGCTCTCTGCTGTGCACTAGTGTATTCTGCTTGGCTATGGGGATTTCAGCAGTAACAGTCTCACTACGTTAGTCTGATTCATGTTGCGTTTGCTTATGTTAAATTTGGTTACGTTAGGACAGCGTAGCTGTGACTTTTAATGATGTATACTGCATCTCGGATGATTGCTGCGCTCTGCATTCTCTATTATAGACTGCATGCCTCTCGAGTGGCCAGCAGCATTGCTCGCCGCATGCTAGTTTGAGTTAGATTACGTTTGGCTAGGTTGTGTTAGGTCAGGCAGCTTTGACTTTTGTGCTACACACTGCTATTCTTTGGTCTTCTGCGCTCCTCTGTGCGCCAACACACTCTGCTTGTCTATGCGGACGCCAGGAATAGTGCTTGCGGCACGTTTGGTTGAGTTAAATTAAGTTCCGTTATGTATGGTTTGGCTACGTTAGGATAGTGTGGCATCGACTATAGTGCTGTGCACTGCGATTCTATGGAATTCTGCGCTCTACTCTCCTCTAAGGTGTTCTGCTTGGCTCTCAGGAGTGCAGCAGTAGGGGCCCCGGCAGGTTAGGAGGGGTTAGGCTAGGCTTTGTTACGTTACGTTCGGTTAGGATAGGGTAAGATAGCTTTGACTTTTTGCTATACACTGCTATACGTTGAATTTCTACTCTCTACAGTGCTCTAGTATACCCTGCTTCGCTCTGGGGAGGCCAGCAATGGAGGCTTCGGCACGCAAGTTTGTGTTATGTTACGCATGGCGTTGCTATGTTCGGCAATGTTTGGTTAGTATAGCTTTGAATTTTGTGCTGTTCGCTGCTATTCGCTAGATACCCGTGCAGTGCATTACTCTGCTAGCGTCTGATTTTCTCTGGGGAGTCCAGCAGCAGCGGTCGCCGCTTGTTAGGTTGTGTTAGATTATGTTTGGCTAGGTTGCATTAGGCTAGGGTAGATTTGACTATTGTGCTACAAACTGCTATTCTATGGTCTTCTGTGCCCTTCTTTGTGCCAACACACTCTGCTTGTCTATGTGGACGCCAGAAATAGTGATCGCGGTACATTAAGTTTGGTTATGCTATGTTTCGTTAGGGTAGCCTAGGTTATATTTGGTAAGGCTAGCTACGTCTCTTGTGCTGTACACTGCTATTAGGTGAATTTCAGTGCTCTATTGTGCACTAATTTCCTCCGATTGACGCTCGGGATACCAGGAATAGCGGTCGCGGCTCGATAGGTTGAGTTATGCTACGTTTGGTTATGCTGTCTTAGTTTGGGTTAGGTTTGGTTGCATTTACCTTCCTGTTATATGCTGTTATTCGCTGCAATTCTGCGCTCTACTCTGCACTAATGTACTCTGTTCGAATCTGGGAATGCCAGCAATAACTGTTGCTGCGCGTTATTTTCAGCTATGTTACGTTTGGCTCTGTTCCGAATTGTTAGGTCAGGAATGAATGGCTTCTACTTTTGCGTCGTACACAGCTGTACGACAGATTCCTGCGCTCTACTGTGCTCTAGCATATTCCGCTTGGCTATGGGGAGGACAGCAGTATTGGTCTTGGCACGTTCGTGAGGGTTATGTTGCGTTTGGTTATGCTACGTTTGGTTATGTTAGGATATGGTAGCTTAGAATTTTGTGCTGTATACTGCTATTCGGAGGATCTCTGTGCTATACATTGCTCTACTTTACTCCGCTCGACTCTCGGGAGGCCAACCGTAGTGGCCTTGGCACGCTAGGTACAGCCACTTTACGCTTGGCTTGGCGACCTTAGGTTATGTTAGGTTCGTGTATCTTTGACAACTGTGCATTACACTACTCTTCAGTCGATACCTACGACCTGCGTTGCTCTACTAGCTTCTGCTTTCCCCTGTGGAGGCCAACAACTGCAGTAGTCTCACGGTTGATTGGGTTAGGTTACATTTGGTTGGGTTAGGTTAGGTTAAGCTTGGCCAGGATGGCTTTGACGTCTGTGCTCTACACCACTATTCGGTGGATATCAGCACTCTACTGAGCTCTAGTATATTCTGCTTGGCTATGCGGTAGCCAGCAGTATTGATCTCGGCACACTATGGTGGGTTATGTTGCGTCTGTTTATGTTACGATTGTATAGGTTAGGATAGCATACCTTAGACTATTGTGCTACATACAGCCGTTCGACGGATTTCTACGTTCTTCAGTGCTCCATCACACGTAGCACATCTCTGCGGACGCCAGGAATAGTGCGCTCGACACGTCAGGTTATGTTATGTCACGTTTGGTTATGCTATGTTTGGTTAGGTTTGATTAAAGCAGCTTTGACTTTTGTGCTGTACACTGCAAGTCAGGCGATTTCTGCGATCTAGATTGCTCTGCTATACTCTGCTTATCTCTCGTGAGGCCAGCAATAACGGTCGCGGCACGTCAGTTTTCGTTACGCTACGTCTGCTTGTGCCACGTTTGGTTAGGTTAGGATTGGCATGTTTTGACTTTTGTGCCGTACACTGCTATCCGGGGATTTCTGCTCTCTGCTGTGCACTAGTGTATTCTGCTTGGCTATGGGGAGACCTGCAATATTTGGATTGACACGTTAGGTTCAGCAAGGTTAAATTTAACATTTGTGCTGTACACTGCAAGTCAGGCGATTTCTGCGATCTAGATTGCTCTGCTATACTCTGCTTATCTCTCGTGAGGCCAGCAATATCGGTCGCGGCACGTCAGTTTTCGTTACGCTACGTCTGCTTGTGTCACGTTTGGTTATGCTATGTTTGGTTAGGTTTGATTAAAGCAGCTTTGACTTTTGTACTGTGCACTGCTATTCGGCAGGCATCTGCCCCCTGCATTGCTCTACCGGCATCTGCTTGTCTCTGTGGAGGCCAAAAGCATTGGTCTCGGCATGTCAGTCTGAGATACGTTGCGTCCGGTTAGGTTAACTTTGGTTAGGTTGGATAGGATGGCTTCGACTTTTGTGCTATACGCCGCTATTCGGTGGACTTCTACGCTCCTCTGTGCCCTAGAATGCTCTGCTTGGCGCTGGGGATGCCAGCAATAGTGGTCCCGGCACGTCAGGTTTGGTTAGATTACGTTACGTTGTGTTAGGTTAGTATGGCTTCGACTCTTGTGCTGTACACCGCTATTCGGTTTATTCCTAAGATCTACTGCGATCTAATGTTCCCTACTATGATCTGGGAATGCATGAAATTGTGGCTGCTGCGCGTTAGTTTGTGCTACTTAACGTTAGCTGGGGTTAAGTCGGGATGTCGTCGATTTTCGTGCTATACTGACAGCTTATGGACCTCTGCGCTCTACGCTCTCCGCTAATATGCCATGCTTGGCGATGGGAAGTCAGCGATAGTGGTGTAGGCTCGTTAGGTTAGGTTAGGTAACGCCTTGTTATGCTACGTTTGGTTAAGACAGGATAGGATAACTTCAACTATTGTGCTGTAGACAGCTATTCGGAGGTTTTCTGCGCTCTCGATTGCTCTGCTCTGCTCTGCTTGACGCCGGCGAGACCAGCAATAGCGGTCATGGCGCGACAGGTTATGTTGCGTTGCGATTGGTTAGTTTATGTTAGATTACGCTTGTTCTGGACGGCTTTGACTTCTGTGTTATGCACTGCTACTTGGCGGATTTCTATGCTCTACGTTACTCTACTATACTCTGCCCGACTCTGTGGCGGCCAGAAATAGTGACTGCGGCATGTTATGTTAAGTCAGGTTACGTTTGTTTATGATAGGTTCCGTTGGGTTCGGTTGGGTTATCCTTGACTCTTGTGCCACACACTGTTATTCTATGGTCTTCTGTGCTCTATTGTGCGTTGTTACACTCTGTTTGTCTCCGTGGAAGACGGGAATGGTGGTGGCGGCACGTTAGGTTGTGTTGGGTTACGTTTGGTTATGACAGGCTATGATATGTTTGGATAGTATGGCCTTGACATTTGTGCCGTACACAGCTGTTCGGTAGATTTCTGCTCTCTACTGTGCTCTGGTACATTATGCTAGGCAATGACGAGGCCAGAAGTAGTGCTCTCGGCACTTAAGCCTGAGTTAAGTTGTGTTCGGTGACGTTACATTTGGCTAGGTTAGGATAGGGTAGCTTAGACTTTTGTGCTATACACTGCCCTTCGGTGGATTTCTGCGCTCTAAATTGCTCTTCTATGCACACCCCGACTGTCGGGAGCACAGCAAAAGCGGTCGCGTGACGGTAGGTTGAGTTTAGCTACGTTGGGTTATGTTATGTTCGTTTGTGTTGGGTTAGGATATCTCTGACTTTTCCGCTTTACACCGCGATTCTATGGATTTCTGCGCTCTACCCTAATCTAATATGTTCTGCTTGGGTCTGGGGAGGTTATTATTAGCGGCAGTGGTGCGTTAGGTTGAGTCCTATTATGTTCGGTTGTATTACGGTTCGGTAGGTTAGGGTATGATAGCTTTGACTTTTGCCCTACATACTGATTTTCGGCGGATTCCTCTGTTCTTCTGTGCTTTAATATGCTCTGCTTGGCTCTCGTGAGGGCAGAAATAGTGGCCGCAGCGGGTTGGTTTGAGCTAGGTTACGCTTGGTTAGATTGCGTTTGTTTGGGTTAGGTTAGGATATCACTGACTTTCGTGGTACACACTGACATTCTATGGATCTCTACGCTTTACTCTCCCTTAATACTACCTGCTTGGCTATGGGGAGACCTGCAATATTTGGATTGGCACGTTAGGTTCAGCAAGGTTATGTTCGCTTATGTTAGGTTACGTTGTGTTATGCTACGAAGGGTTAGGTCATGATAGCTTCGGTTAGGTACGGGCATCTCTGACTTCCCTGCTGTACACTGCGATTCTTGGTATTTCTTCGCCCTGCTCTTCTCTAATATGTGCTGCTTGGCTCTGTAGAGGCCCGCAACAGTGGTGGCGACACGTTAGGTTGAGTTTGGTTACGTTTGGTAGTGCAACGTTTGGATAGGTTAGGATAGGCTAACTTTGACTTCTGTGCTATACACTGCGCTTCGGTGAGTTTCTGCGCTCCACATTGAGCTACTATCCCCTGCTCTGATCCCGGGTAGCCAGCAATGGTGGTCGCGGCACATTGTGTTAGGTTAGGCTACGTCCGGATATTTTATGTTACTAGAAGTTGGGTTAGGGTATCTTTGACTTTTGTGCTATACAGGGCAATGCGGTCGATTACAGCGGTCTGCTGGGTACTAGTTTATTCTGCTTGGCTATGGGGAGGCGAGCAATAGTGGTCTGGTCAAGGTAGGTGGTGTTATGCTGCGTTCGGTTGTGCTACGTTTGGTTAGGTTAGGAGAGGACAGCCCAGACTGTTGCGTTAAACACTGCTATTCGGTGTATTTTTCCGATCTTCATTGCTCTGCTATAAGCTGCTCGACTCTGCGAGGCCAGCAATGCCGGTCGTAGCACGTTACGTTGGGTCTGGCTACACTCGGTTATGTTACGTTAGCTTGGGTTAGGTATTGATATCTTTGGCTTCTCTGCTGTACCCTGCGATTCAATGTATTTCTGTGCCCTACTCTCCTCTAATATTTTCTGTGTGGCTCTGGAGAGGCCCGCAATAGTGGTGGCGGCGCGTTATGTAGAGTTTGGTTACGTTCGGTAGTGTTACAATTGTTAAGGTTTGGAAAGGGTTCCTTTGACTTTTGCGCTACATACTGCTTTTCGGTGGATTTCCCCGCTCTACTGTGTTCTGGTAGGCGCTGCTTTGCTCTCGCGGGCCAGAAATAGTGTCCGCAGCATTTTAGGTTAAGTCACGTTTTGTTAGTATATGTTAGCTTGGGTAAGGTGTGGATTGATTCGATTTTTCTTGTATACACTGCGAGTATATGGATTTCAGCGCACTACTCTTCTCTAATAAGTTCCGCATGGCCCTGCGAGGCCAGCAACGGCATTCGCGGCACATTAGGTTTCGTTACATTACGTTTGGTTATATTACGTTTGGATAGTGTAGGATACTATATTATTGACTTTTGTGCTACAGGCTGCATTGCGGCGGATTTCTGCGCTCTCCTGGGCTCTATTATATTCTACTTTGCTTTGGGGATGTCAGCAAGAGTGGTGTGTGCATGATACGTTGGGTTAGGTTACGTTTGTTTCTGTTACGCTTGGTTAGGTTAGGAAATGATAGCATTGACTTTTGCGGTGTACGCTGCTGTTCGGTTGATTTCTGCGCTCTTCATTGCTCTAATATACTCTGTTCGACTCCGGAGAGGCCAGTAATAGCGGACGCGGGACTCTTGGTTGAGTTATGTTACGTGTGGTTATGTTAGGTTAGTTCAAGTTTGGTTAGGACGGCTTTGACTTTTGCGCCAAACACTGCCATTCTGTGGATTTCCGCGCTCAGCTGTGTTCTAATATTCTCTGCATGGGCATGGGGAGGCCAGCAATGACGGACTCGGCCGGTTAGGTTGAGGTACGTTGCGTTTGGTTAGGTTATGTTAACTTTGGTTGCGTTACGATAGCTTCGATTTTTCTGCCATACACTGCGATTCTATGGATTTCTGCGATCTACTCTGCCCTGTTATGCTCTGCTTGGTTCCGTGGAGGCCAGAAATACTGTTCGCGGCATGTTAGGTTGAGATATATTACGTTCGGTTAGGTCCAATTAGGTTAGGTTAGGCTGGGGTAGCTATGACTTCTGTACTACACACTACTCTTCTATGGACCTCTGCGCTCATCTGCGCGCTATCACACACTGCCTGTCTCTGTGTACGCCAGGAGTTGTGCTCCCTGGAACGTTAGGTTGATTTAGACATCGTTTGGTCGAGTTACGTTTGTTTGGGTCAGGATAGGACAGCTATGCACCTTTGCGATATAGACTGCTTTTCGGCGAATATCTGCGCTATACATTGCTCTACTGTACTCTGCTCAACTCTCGGGAGGCCATAAAAAGTGGTCTCGTCGCGTTAGGTTGGATTAGGTTTCCCTTGGCTGGGGCTAGGTTTAGCTTGGTTTGGTAAGGATATCTTTGACTTTTACGCTTTACACTGCCATTCGGTGGCCTTCTGCGCGCTCGTGTATTATAATATGCTCTGCTTGGCACTTGGTGGCCAGCAAGCGACGTCTCGGCTGGTTAGGTAGAGTAAGACTACGTTTTGTTATGTTACGTTTGGTGAGTTTAGGGCATGATAGGTTGGACATTTGTGCTATACATTGATATCTGCGGATACCCGCGCTCAACTCTGATCCAGTATTTTCTACTCGGCTCTGGCGATTCTTGCAGCAATGTTCGCGGCAAGCCGTGTTGGGTTACGTTACGTTAGGTAAGGTTATGTAAGGTCAGGTTATGTCGGGATATATTAGTCTTTTGTGCTATACACTGCTATTGGGTGGATACCTGCGCTCTACATTCATCCGCAATACTCTGCTGGACCCTGGGGAGGCGAGCAATAGCGGTCGCGGCACGTTAGGTTGAGCTTCTTTACGTTTGGTTTGATAAGTTTGGCTATGTTTGGCTAGGGTGGCTTTGACTGTCGTGCTATACACCGTTGTTTGGTGGATTTCGGCTGTTTACAATGCTCTACTACGTTCTGCTTGGGTCCGGGGAGACCAGGAGCAGTGGTCGCTGCGCCTAACCTTGAGCTCTGCTACGTTTTGCTAGGTTAGGCTAGGTCAGGTCGTGTTACGATGTCTACGGTTTTGGTGCTGTTCACTGCAGTGCGGTGTGTTTCGGCGCCCTACTGTGTTCTAGTACATTCTGCTTGAATAATTGGGGGCCAACAATTGTGGTCTCGTCGTGTTAGATTGAGATATGTTACGTTTGGATATGTTATGTTTGGCTTTGTTAGGACAGGATACACCGACCTTGGTGCCATGCGCTGCTATTCCGTATATTTCTGCGCTCTAATGTGCTCTAATATGCTCTGCATTGCACTAAGGAGGCCAGTAATAGGGGTCTCGGTGCATAAGCTTGAGTTAGGTTACGTTTCATTCGGTTAGGTGTTGTTAGGCTTTCTTTGATTTTTGTACTATACACTGCTATTCGGTGTATTTCTGTGATCCACTGTGCTCTACTGAATTCTGCTTTGCTATGGGGAGGCCAGAAACAGCAGTATCTGCACGTTATATTGAGTTATGCTACGATTGGTTAGGTCAGGTTGGGTCAGGTTATGCTAGGCTATCTGCGGCCTTTGTGCTGTTGGCTGCTATTCGGTGGATTTCTGCTTTCTAATCTACCCTAATATGTTCTGCTTGGCTCTGTGCAGGCCAGCAATATTGATCACGACACGTTAGCTTGAGGCAGGCTACGTTCGGTTATGGTACGTTCGGTGAGGTTAGTAGAGGATAGCTCAGACTTTTGTGCTATACACAGCTGCCCGCGGATATCTGCGCTCTACGGTGTTCTATTACTTTCTGCTTGGCTGTGGGGAGGCTAGCAATAGTGGTTTCGGCAAGTTATGTTGGGTTATGCTACGTTTGGTTGGGTTAGGTTCAGCCAAGCTCGGACAGGTTATCTCCGACTTCCGTGCTTTACACTGATATTCGGAGGATTTCCGCGTTCCACTGTGCTCTACTATATTCTGCTTGTCCCTGGGTAGGCCAGCAGTAATGGTTGCGTCACGGTAATGTCAGTTAGGCTACGTTTAGCTTGGTTACGTTAGCTTGGGTTTGGTTCTGATATCTATGACTGCTGTTCTATACGCTGCTACTAGGAGGATTTCTGCTTTCTACTGTGCGCTAACATGTTCTGCTCGGCTCTGTTGGGGCCAGCAATATTGGTCTCGTCACGCCATGTATTGTTTCTTTACGTTCGCATAGGTAAGGTTAGGTCAAGTTTGGTTATCGTATCTTTCACTTTTGCACTATACACTGCTACTCGATGGACTTCTGCTTTCTACTGTACCCTAATATGTTCTGCATGGCTCTGGGATGCTAGGAATATTGGTGACGCGGCATTATGTTGAGTTAAACTACATTAGGATTGCTTAGGTTGTGTCAGGATGGGTCAAGAAACGATAGACCATTGTGCTGTACACTGCAATGCGGTGGACTTCTGCGCTCTGCTGTGCTGTAGTATATTCTACTCGTCGCTGTGGAGGCTAGCAATATCAGTATCGGCACGTTAGGTTGAGTTGTGCTACGTTTGCCTATGCTACGTTCGGTGGGGCTAGGATACGATAGCTTAGATTACTGTGCTATAGAATAATGTCCGCGAATTTTTGCGCTCTACTGTGATATAATATTTCCTGCTTGGCTCTGGGGAGGACAGCAATAGCTGTCTCGGCCCTTTAGGCTGAGATATGTTACGTTTGGTTTGGTTAGATCAGGTTAACATCGGCCAGGTTATCTTCGACGATCCTGCTACACAAAGCTATTCAGAGGATTTCTGCCCGCGACTGTGCTGTACTATATTCCGCTTGGCCCTGTGAAGGCCAGCAATAGTGGTCGCGGCACGTTATGCTGAGTTAGGCAACGTTTGGTTGAATTACGCTAGCTTGGGTTATGTTCTGATAGCTAACAGTTTTGTGCCACACACTGCGATTCTGTCGACTTCCGCCTTGTACTCTGCTCTAATATGTTCAGCTTGGCTCCGGGGAGTCCTGCGAAATTGGTCTAATAGCGATATATTTAGTTACGCTACGTTCAGGTAGGTTTGGTTATGAAAGGTTAGGTTAGGATATATACCACGTTTGTGCTATACGCTGCTTTCCGCGGATTTCTGCGCTCTACTGCGTTCTAATCTTTTCTGCCTAGGTTTGGGGAGGACAGCAATAGTACCCTCGTCACGTTAGGTTGAGATATGCTACATTTGGTTAGTTTAGATCAAGTTCTGTTTGGTAAGGGTAGCTATGACTTTCGTGCTGTAAACTGTTGTTCGTTGGATTACTGCGTATGACAGTGCTCTACTATATACTGCATGGCCCTGGGGAGGCAACCAATAGTGGTCGCGGCACGTTAGGTTGCGGCAGGCTACGAATGGTTAGGTTTCGTTAGCTTGGGTCAGGTTCGGATAGATATGAAGTTTATGCTATCCAGTGCGATTCCATTCATTTCTGCGAAGTTCTGCCCTCTAGTAATCACTGCTACACTCTGGGGAAGCCAGCAATGGTGGTATCGGCACTTTATGTTGTGCGACGTTACCTTTGGTTATATTTGGCTTTGTCAGGTTAGGCCATGATTCCTACGATTTTTGTGCTGTTCACTGCAATGCGGTGGATTTCTGCAACTACTGTCTTCCAGAACATTCTGCTTGCCTCTGTGTAGGCCAGCTATAGTGGTCTCGCCATCTTAGGTTGAGTTACGTTACGTTTGGGTATGTTACGTTTGGCTATGTCGGGATAGGCTACTTTGACTATTATGATATACACTGCACTTCGGTGGATATCTGCGCTCTACTGTGCTATGGTAAATTCTGCCTATCTCTGTGAAAGCTAGCAGTAGTGGTCTCGTCATATTAGGTATAGCTATGTTACGCATGGTTTTGCTACGATCGGCTAAATTGCGATAGGTTTTCTTCGACTTTTGTGCTATACACTGCAATGCGGTGGATTTCTACGCTCTGCTGTGCTGTTCTACATTCTGCGTACCCCTGGAGAGGCCAGAAATTATGATATCGGCACGTTAGATTGAGCTATGCCACGTTAGGCTGTGTTTCGTTTGGTGAGGTAAGGTTAGTATAGCTTATATTTTTGTGCTGTAAACTGCAGTCCGCGGATTTCTGCGCACTACTGTGCTCTATTATATACTGCGCGGCTCCGGGGACCTGCAATAGTGGTCGTGGCAGGTTATGTTGCGTTAGTGTACGTTTGGTTAAGTTAATTTATGGCATTTTGGGTCAGGGTATTTTTGACTTTTGTGCTATATAATGCAACGCGGTGGATATATACGTTCCACTGTGCTCTAGTATATTCTGCTTGGCTCTAGGGCGCCTGCAGTGGTGTCCTCAGCACGAAAGCGTGAATTATGTTACGTTTGGTTATGTCACGTTTTGCTATCTGAGGATACATTAGTCTTGACTTTTGTGCTGTACATTGGTATTCGATGGATCAGTGCTTTCTACTGTGCCCTGGCATGTACTGCTTGGCTCTGGGGAGACCAGCAATATTGGTCTCGTCACGTTATTTTGAGTTACATTACCTTTGGATAGGGTAGGTGGGGCCTGGTTAGGTTAGGTTACTTTTGCTTTGCACTGCAGTGCGTTGGATGTCTGCGCTCTACTGTGCTCCAGCTTGTTCTGCTTGGCTCTGGGGAGGCGCGAGATAGTAATCGCGGAACTTTATATTGAGTTAGGTTACGTATGCCTATGCTACATTTTGTTATGTTAGCATAAGGTAGCCTTGACTTTTGTGCTATACACTGCTATTCGGTGGATTTCTGCCTTCTACTCTGCTTTACTACATTCTGCTAGGCCGGGAAGTCCACTAGTTGATGTCGTGGCATGTTATGTTGTGGCAGGCTACTTTTGGTTAGGCTATGTTGGCTTGGGTTAGGTCTGGGTAGATATGACGTGTGTGCTACACACTGCGATTCTACCGGTTTCTGCGCTCTACTATCCTATAGTATGTCCAGCTTTGTTGTGTGGTGGCCGGGAGCAGTGGTCGCGGCACGTTGGGTTAGGTCATGTTACGTTTTGTTATGGTAATATTGGATATATTAGGATAGGATAGCTTTGACTTTTGCTCCATGCACACCCAATCGGTGCGCTTCTGCGCTATAGTGTGCTTTAGCATGTTCTGTTTGGCTGTGGGTAAGGCAGCAAATGAGGTCTCTGTACGTTATGTTGAGTTGTGCTACGATACGTTAGGTTGGATTACGTCGGGTACGGAAACCGTTCCTTTGACTATTTTGCTATACACTGCAATGAGCTGGATTTCTGCGCTCTGCCGTACTGTAGTGTATTCTGCTTGTCCGAGGGAAGGCCAGCAATATCATGATAGTATGGGTTATGTAGCGTTCGGTTGTGCTAAGTTTGGTTAGTTTAGGAGACGGTTGCCTTGACTTTTGTGCTACACACTGTTATTCGATAGATTTATGTACTCTGCATTGCTCTACTATACTCTGCTCGACTGTAGGAAGGCGAGAAGTAGTGGTCGTGGCACGTTAGGTTGAGTTAGGTTACGTTCTGTTAGGTTAGGTTAGGCTTGGCTTGTCTAGCGTGGTTTTGACTCTCGTGCTATTGACTGCTTTCGTTTGATTCCAGTTATCTACTGTGCACTACTATATTCTGCTTGGCTCCGGAGATGGCAGCAGCAGTGATCGCGGAACGATACGCTGAGCTATGCTACGTTTCGTTGGGTTAGGATATGTAACGTTAGGTCAAATATCTTCGACTTTTGTGATATATACTGGTATTCTCTTGACGCCTGCGCTCTACATTGCTCTACTATGATCTGCTCCTCTCAAGGGAGACGAGCAATGGCGGTTGTGGCACGTTACGCTGTTTTATGTTCCGCTTCGTTTGGTATAGTTAGGCCAAGTTTGGTAAGGGCAGCCTATACTTTCGTGCTCTACACTCTCATTTGGGAGATTTCTGTGATCTACCGTGCTCTACTATATTCTGCTTGGCTCAAGGGATGCGGGAAACAATGGTCGTGGCACGTTATGTTGAGGCATGCTACGTTCGTTTAGGTTAGGGTAAGTCAGGTTAGCCCACGATATCTCCGATTTCTGTGCTGTACACTGCAGCGCGGTTGATACCTGCCCTGTACTGTGCTCTAGCACGTTCTGCTTGTCTCTGTGGAGGCCAGCAGTAATCGTCTGGTCATGATAGGTTGAGTTATGCTACGTTTGGTTATGTTACGTTTGTATAGGTTAGGATTGGCTTCACCGACTTTTGTGCTGTACACTGCTGTCCGGTGGATTTCTACCCTCTTCTCTTGTCTAGTATGTTCTGCTTGGCTCTGTGGAGTACACCAATATTTGTCTCACCATGTTAGTTTGAGTTACGCTACGTTTGGGAAGGTTAGTTTGAGCCAGGTTTGGTTAGGGCATCCGTCAATTTTGTCCTTTGCACTGCAATGCAGTGGACATCTGCGCTCTTCTCTGATCCAGTATATCCTGCATTGCTCTGTGGTGACCATAAACAGTGGTCGCGGAACTTACGCTTCGTTAGGTTACGGTTAGTTGTGTTACGATTTGCTATGTTAGGACAGGATAGCTATGGCTCTTACGCTGTACAGCGCAACGCGGCGTATTTCTGCGCTATGTTCGGATGTAGTATATTTAGCTTAGCTCTGTGAAGGCCATAAATGGTGTTCTCCGCGCTTTTGGCTGGGGAACGTTGCGTATGCTTGTGTTACGTTTGGCAAGGATAGGACACGATAGCTTCGATTTATGTGCTTTACACTTCTATTCGTTGGGTTTCTGCTTTCTGCTGTGCTACAACATGTACTGCCTGGCTCTGGGTTGGCCAGAAATATTGGCATCGTCATGCAATGGTCAGTTGGACTACGTTTGGCAGGTCAGGTTGGGTCAAATTAGGTCAGTGTATCTTTCACTTTTGTGCTATGCGCAGCTTTGCGTTGTATTTCTGCGCTCTGCTGTGTTCTAGTACATTCTGCATGTACCTGTGGGGGCCAGCAATAGTGGTCTCGTCATGTTAGGTTGAGTTACGTTACGCTCGAGTATGTTTCGTTGGACAGGTTAGGATAGGCTGCATTGACTTTCGTGCTATACACTGCTATTCGGTGGACTTCTACGCTCCAGTGTGCTATAGTATGTTCTGCTCCGCTCTGTGGTGGCCAGCAATAGTGGTCTCGGCAAGTTAGATTCAGCTATGCTAGGTTCAGGTATGTTGCGTTTGGTGAGATTAGGATGTGATAGATCAGACATTTGTGCCATACACTGCTCTCCGCGGATATCTGCACTCTGCTATGCTCTAGTATATTCTGCTTGACACTGGGGATGCCAGCAGCAGTGGCCTAGGCACGTTATGTTCATTTATGCTACGTTTGGTTTGGTTAGGTTAGTCCAGGTTAGGTCAGGATATCCTCGACTTTTGTGCTGTACACTGCGATTCCATGGACTTGTTCGCGCTACTCTCCTCTAGTGGCCTCTGCTCGACTCTGTGGAAGCCAGCAATAGTGGACGGGGTACGTTTGGTTTCGTTATGTTCCATTTGGCTATGTTAAGATTGGTTGTATTAGGATAGGATTGCTTTGACCCTTGTGCTGTACACTCCTGTTCGGTGGACTTCTGCGATCCAGTGTTCTCCAGTATGTTCTGCTTGGCTCTGGTGTGGACAGCAATTGTCGTCTCTGCACGTTAGTTTGAGATATGTTACGCGCGGATAGGCTAGATTGGGTACGATTAAGTTATGACAACTTCGACGCTTGTGCTCTTCAATGCAGGGCGGTGGGTTCCTTCACACTGCAGTGCTATACTGCATTCAGCTTTTCTTTGTGGAGGAGAGCAATTGTAGCCTCGTAATGTTGTTTGAGTGAGGTTACGTTTGGTTATGTCATGTTTGGCCAGGTTACGATAGGCTACTTCCTCCTTTGTGCTATTCAACGCTATACCATGGGTTTCTGCTCTCTAGTGTGCTCTAATATGCTCTGCTTGGCTCTGGGGTGGCCAGTGATAGTAGTCCCGGCACGATAGGTTGAGGATGGTTACGTTTCGTTAGGCATGGTTAGGAAGGTACGGTTAGGATTTCTTTGACTTTTGTGCTATTCACTAATATTTCGAGGATTTTTGCGCTCTGCATTGCTCTACCATTCTCTGTGGGGGGGGGGGGGGAAGCAATAGTGGTCGTTGTACGTCAGGTTGTGTTTGGCTACGTCGGGCTATGCAAGATTACGTTAAGTTTGGTTCGGATGGCTGCGACCTTCGAACTATACACTGTTATTAGGTGGATTTCTGTGATCTACTGTGCTCTAATGCATTCTGCTGGGATCAACGTATGTCAGGAGCAGCGGTCGCGGCAAGCTATGTTGAGCTAGGCTGCGTTCGGTGAGGCTAGCGTAGGTCAGTTTGGGTTAGGATATCTTCAAGTTTTGTGCTGTACACTGCTCTTCCGTGGATTCCGATGCCCTGCGATGCTCTATTATACTCTGCTCGACTCTGGTGCGGCTTGTAATGGTACTCCCGGCACGTCAGCTTGTGCTACGTTTCGTTGGAATAAGTTATGTTAGGTTATTTTTGTTTAGGATTGCTTCGACTTTCGTGCTATACACTATTATTCGGCGGGTTCCTGTGATGTACTGGGCGCTACTGTATTCTGCTTGGATGAGGGGAGTCCCGCAACAGTGGTCGCAGCACGCTCTGTTGAGTCACGATACGTTTGGTTTGTTGGGCTAGGTAAGGTTATGTTAGGATAAGCTACGCTACGTGTTACTAGGAGAAGTTAGGCTATATTTGGTTAGGATATTTTTGACTTTCGTGCTACACACTCTTATTCGGTGAATTTCTGTGATTTGCTCTGCGCTACTACATACTGCTTGGCTCTGAGGATGCCAGGAGCAGTCGTCTCGTCAGGTTAGGTTGATCCAGGCTACGTTTGGTTATGTCACGTTTGGCTATGCAAGGATAGGCTGCTTTGACTTTTGTGCTTTACACTGCCTTTCCGTAGGTTTCCGTGATCTGCAGTGCTCTTCTATAGTCTGTTCGGCTCAGGGCATACTGCCAGCAGTGGTCGCGGCGCGCAGTGTTGAGTTAAGATACGTTATGTTTGTTTGGGTATGGTCAGGTTATGTCAGAATATGACTGACTTTTGTACTATACAAGTCAACCCGGCGGATTTCTGCGCTCTGCTGTCCTCTGGCACGTTCCATTTGTCTCTGTGGAGGCCAGCAAAAGTGGTCTCGGCAAGTTAATTTGAGCACTGCCACGTTTGGTTATGTTCCGCTGGGTGAGGAGAGTAAAGGGTAGTCCAGACATCCGTGTTGTAAACTGATATACTCCGATATCTGCAGTCCACTGCGCTCTAATATTTTCTGCTTCGCTCTAGGGAGGCCAGCAATTGCTGTCGCGGCAAGTTCGGTTCATTTAAGCTACGTTTGGCTAGGTTAGGTAAGGTTAAGTTTGGCTATGGTAGCTTTGACTCACGTATTATAAACTGTTATTCGGTGGATTTCTGCCCTCTACTGTGCTCTAGTACATTCTGCTTGTCTTTGTGGAGGACAGCGATAGCGTTATCGTCATGTTAGTTACAGCTATGTTACGTTCGGTTGTGTTACGTTTGACAAGGTTAGAAGAGGCTACCTTGACTTTTGAGCAATATGACACTGCTCCGTGGATTTCATAGCTATAATGTGCTCTAATATGCTGTGCTTCCCTCTGGGGTGGACAGCAATAATGGTCTCGGCTCGTTAGGTTGAGATAGGTTACGTTTCGTTAGGTTAGGTTAGGAAAGTTCTGTTAGGATTTCTTTGACCTTCGTGATATGCAGTGCTACTTGGTGGATTCCTGCGCTCTACATTGATCTACTATTCTGAGTTCGAATCTTGGGAGGCGAGCAACGGTGGTAGTCGCGCGTCAGCTTGTGCTAGTTTACGTCCGGTTAGGTTAGGCTGGGTTAAGTGTGATTAGGATAGCTTTGACTTTCGAGCTATACACTGTCATCAGTTTGATTCCCGTGATCTACTGTGCTCTCCTACATTATGCTTGGCTCTGGTGAGGCTAGTAGTAGTCGTCGCGGCACGTCACGTTGAGCTGTGCTATGTTCCTTTGGTTAGGTTGGGTCTGGTTAGGTTAGAATATCTTCGGCTTTTGTGCTACACACTGCTATTCTGTGGATTTCCTCGCTCAACATTGCACTACTAAACTCCGCCCGAATCTGGGGAGGCGAGCAATAGAGGTCGCGGCACGTTAGTTTGAGCTAGGTTACCTTTAGTTTTGCTTGGTTTCGCTAAGTTTGGTAAGGATAGCCTTGGCTTTCGTGCTATACACTGTCATTCTGTTGATTTCTGTAATCAACTCTACTTTACTATATTCTGCTTGGCTTTGAGGAGGTCATGAGCTGTTGTCGCTGCACGTTATTTTGAGTTACGCTACGTTCGGTTGTGTAAGGTTAGGGCAAGTTATGCTAGAATATCTACGGCTTTTGTGATGTTCACAGCAATGCGATGGGCTTCTGCGCTAAGCTGTAATCAGGTAAATTCTGCTTGTCTCTGCGGTGGCCAGCAATAACGCTTCCGTCATGTTAGGTTGCGTAGGCTCCATGTGTGTATGTTACGTTTGGCTATGTTAGGATAGACTACTTTGACTTTTGTGCTGTACACTGCTTTTCGGAGGACTTCTGCACTCTAATGTGCTGTAATGTGCTCTGCATTTCTCTACGAAGGACACCAATGGCGGGGGCCGCACGTTATGTTGAGTTATGCTGCGTTTGGCTATGTTAGGTTATGCCAGGTTTGTTAATGGCATCCTCGACTTTTGCGCCTTACGAAGCTAACCTCCTGACTTCTGCGCTCAACATTGCTCTACTATGCTCTGCTCGACTCAGGCGAAGCGGAGAGTATTGGTCGTGGCACGTCAGGTTGAGTTAGGTCACGTTTGGTTGGGCTAGTTTAGGCTCAGTTTGGTTAGGATAGCTTTGAGTTTCGTGCTATACACTGCTATTCGGTGGATCTCTGTATTCTCCTGTGCTCTGCTATATTCTTCTAGTCTATGGGATGGCCTGGAGCAGTGGTCGCGGCATGTCATGTCGGGTTATGCTACGTTCGGTTTTGTCAGGTTGGGTCGGTAGGCTTGGGGTGCCTACGGCCTATTTGCTTTTCACAGCTATGCGGTGGACTTTAGTGATCTAATGTGCTCTGCTGCATTCTGCTTGGATAAGGGGAGGTCAGGAGCAGAGGTTGGCGGCACGTTACGTTGAGCAATACTATGCCCTGTTAGTTTGGTTTAGGTCAGGTTAGGTTAGTGCATCTTTAAATTCTGTGCTATACACTGCTATTCGGTGGGCCTCTATGCCCTACATTGCTCTATTCTAGACAGCGCGACTCTGGGGTGCATAGCAATAGTGGCCGTGGCATGTTAAGTTGTGTTGTGTCACAATTGGTTAGGTTAGATTAGGCTGTTTGGGTTAGGACGGCTTCGAGTCTCGTGCTATATACCGTTGTCCGGTCAATTTCCCTGGTTGAGTGTGCTCTTTCACATTCTGCTTTTCTCTGGGGAGGCCAGGTGCTGTGGTTGCGGTACGTTGCGTTGAGCTATGCTACGCTTGTTTGTGTTAGGTTAGGATGCATTCGACTTTTGTGCTATTCACGGCCATGCGGTGGATTTCTGCAGACTACTGTGCTCTAGTGTTATATGCCTGGCTCTGCGGAGGCCCGTAATGTTTGTCTCGGCACGCTTGGTTGAGCTATGATACGTACGGGTATGTTACGCTTGGTGAGGTTATGGCATGATATTCCAGACACTTGTGCTATTCACTGCTTTACGCGGATTTGTGCGACCTACTGTGTTCTAATATTTTCAGCTTGGCTCTGGGGACACCAGCGATAGTGATCACGGCACGTCTGGTTGAGCTATGTTACGTTTGGTTAGGTTTGGTTATGTCCTTCTCGGTCAGGTTATCTATGGCTTTCGCGCTATACCCTGCTAGTAGGAGGATTTCTGCACTCGACCGTGCCCTACTCCCATTGGCCCTGGGGACGACAGTAATATTCGTGGCACATTATCCTCTGTTAGGTTACGCTTGATTATGCTATATTAGGCTATGTTCGGTTAGGGTGGCTTCGACTTTAGTGCTATACACTATTATTCGGCGTGTTCCTGTGATCTGCTGTGCTCTACTGGATGCTGCTTGGCTCTATACAGTCCGGCAGCAGTGGTCGCGGCACGCACCGTTGAGTCACGCTACGTTTTGTTCGGTTAGGTTTTGTCAGGTAATGTCAGGATATCTTCGACTTTTGTGCTATTCACTGCAATGCGGAGGATTTTTGCAAGCTACTGTTCTCTACGATGCTCTAATTGCCTCTGTGGAGGTCTGCAATATTTGTCTCTCCTTGTTATGTTAAGTTATGTTACGCTTGGATGCGTTACGTTTGGCTAGATTGGTATAGGCCACATTGACCTTTGTGCCTTACACTGCTATTTCATGGATGTCTGTGATCCACTGTGCTCTGCTACATACTGCTTTCCTCCGTTGAGGCTTGCAGCACAGGTCGCTGCAAGTTACGTTGAGATATCGTACGTTCCATTAGGTTTGGTTGTGATAGGTTGAGCGAGGTTATTTACCACTTTTGCGCCATTCCCTGCGTTCCGGTGAATTTCTGCGCTTTGCTGTGCTCTGGTAAATTCTGCTTGTCTCTGTGGAGGCCAACAGCAGCGGTACTGTCGTGTTAGGTTGGATTTGACTCCGTCTGGTTATGTTACGTTTGGCTAGGTTAGGACATGCTACTTGGACTTTTATGCTATACACTGCTATTCGGAGGATTTCTGCGCTTTAATGTGCGCTACTGCGCTCTACCTGGCTTTGGGACGCCAGCAATATTGGTCTCATCACGTTATGTTTAGATTCACTGCTTTAGTGTAGGTAAGGTTAGGACAGTTTATGGCTGGGTATGCTTGACTTTTGCGCAGTACACTGCAATGCGGCGGATTCCTGCGCTCTGCTGTGCTCTGGCTTATTCTTCTTGGCTCTGGGGTGGACAGCAATAGCGGTCCCGTCGTGTTAGTTTGGTTTAGTCTCCGTCTGGGAATGTCGCTTTTTGATTCGTTAGCATAGGCTACATTGGCTTTCGAGCTTTGCACTGCTTTTTCGCTGATTCCAGTGATCTACTATGCTATACTACTACCTGCTTTGCTCTGGGGTGGCCAGGAGCAATGGTCGCGGTACGTCATGCTCGGTTAGGCTTCGCTTGGTTATGTTAGATGAGGTCATGTTGTGCTAGGATATCTACGGCTCCTGTAATGTTCGCTGCAGTGCGGTGGATATCTGTGCTGCACTGTGCCCTATTGAATTGTGCTTGTCTCTGTGAAGTCCAGCAATAGTGGCCAAGTCATGTTAGGTTGACTTTGGCTACGTTTGGATGCGCTAGGTTTGGCTCGGTTAGGAGAGGCTAGTTTGACTTTTGTGCTATTCATTACTATTCGGAAAGTTTTTGCGCCCTAATGTGCTCGAACGTAATCTGCTTGGCTCCGCGAAGGCCACCAATACTGGTCGTGGCACGTTATATTGGGTTATGCTGCGTTTGGTAGGGTTAGGTTATGCCAGGTTTGGTTAGGTTGTCCTCGACTGTGGTGCCACACGCTGCTATTCTGTGGATTTCTGCGCTCAACATTGCTTTACTATACTCGGCTCGCCTCAGGGGATGCGAGCAATAGTGATTGTGCCACGTCACGTTGGGCTATGTTTCGTTTGATTAAGTCAGGTTAGGCTATATTTGGTCAGGAATGCTTTGTCTTTTGTGCAATACCCGTTTATTTGGTGTATTTCTGTGATCTGATGAGCTCTATTACAATCTGTTATGCTATGGGGAGGCAAGGAGCTGTGGCCGCGGCAGATTACGTTTAGCTTTGGAACGTTCTGTTGGGTTAGGTTAGGTCAGGTTGTGTTGGGATATCTTCGGCTATTCTGCTACTCATTGCAATACGGTGTATTTCTGCGTACAAATGCTGTCTAGTAAATTCGGCTTTTCTCTGTGGAGGCCAGCAATGGTGGTCTCGTTCACTCAGGTTGAGTCATGCTACGTTCGGTTATGCTACGTTTGGCTATGTTAGGATAGGCTACTTTGGCCCTTGTTCTATACACTGCACTTCCGTGTATTACCGCGCCCCAATGTGCTCTAATATTTTCTGCTTGGCTCTGGGGAGACCAGCAACAGTGGTGTCGGCTCGTTCGGTTCACATACAGTACGTCTGCATGTGACAAGTTTGGCTATGTTGGACAGAATGCCTTAGACTTTTGTGCCATTAAATGCTATTCGGTGGATGGCTGCGCCCTACTCCGCTCAAATATGTTCCGCTTGGTACAGGGGTGGGCAGCAATAGCGGGCCCGGTGTGTTAGTTTGGGTTATATTCCGTTTGTGTTTGATACGTTTGGCTAGGTAAGGCTATGGTACTTTGACTGTTGTGATATACACTGCTTTTCGGTGGATTTCTGCGCCCCACTCTCCTCTATTTTGTCCTGTTTCTCCGGGAAGGCCGCCAATAGCGGTCTCTGCGCGTTAGTTTGGTTTAAGTTACGGCTTGTTAAGATTTGTTTCGATACGTTATGCAAGGATGGCTATGGCTTCAGTGCTATGCACAACTACTCGCTGGAATTCCGCGTTCTGCAGAAATCTAATTTTCTCAGCTTTGTTCTGGGAGTCCAGAAACTGTGACCGCGGTGCGTTAGGTTGATTTCGGTTACGTTCCATTATGATACGTTAGGGTAGGTTTGGGTAGGATATCTTTGACTTTTGTGCTATACAGTTCTATTCGGTGGATTTCTGCAATCTTCGTTGCTCTACTATAACCTACTTGACTCTGGGGATGCCAGCAATAGCGGTCGTGGCACGATGGGTTGTCTTACGTTTCGTTTGGTTAGGTTAGGCTAGGTTGTGCTTGGTCAGGGTTGATTTGACTTTTGCGCTATAGACAGCTATTCGGTGAAATTCTGCGCTCTACTGTGATCTAATATGTTCTTCATGGCTCTATGGATTCCAGCAATATTTGGCTAATCGCGTTACTTTGAATTACACTACTTCTGGATAGGGTAGGTAGGGTCAGCTTATGTTAGGGTATCCTTCAGTCAGGTAGATTCGGTTAGGAGACGGACGCGTTCATACGACGCTCCTACTATTGGGAGGTATTTTCGCGGAGAAGTGCGTTTTCCGGCGCGTGGGTTAGTGCCATTCTGTGCGTGTGGTGTGTGGGTGCACGTGACCGGGAACTCGTGTCGCGGAGTGTGTCGTGGTGCCGATAAAAATTGAACCGGTTTGGAAGCCTTTTTCCCTTCGTTCGTGGCATCAACGAGGTTGTGGACGCCGCTACGGCGCAGGCAGGTGAGGGACGGTGCCCACTGTCTGCCGCGGAGACGCGCGCCTGCCTAGCGAGGGATTCCTGGGCCGTGGGTCACACCACAATGCAAGCGGCGGAGCAGCGGCTCGCGACCCGTACAGTGGTAACCATCCCGGGGAGGACGGACAATTTACCGAGGACTGTAGGTACGGTTATAGTTAGCGGTGTCGACGCGGCTCCAGTGCACCTTCCCTCGTCGAAGGACGGGGCAATTAGCCCTACTGCAGATGCTAAGAGGCGCGTGACTCGTAGCACCGCATTGCGTAAGGCGCTGCCGGCGGACCTCGAGGGGGAGTGCTCCTCCTTCGCTGGTGCCGTCAGCGTCACGAGCGACGCCGAAACGTCGTCTTCGTGGGTGTACCCCGCGATGAGGGCGAAGCGCCACGGAGGGCGGTGTTGGGGGAATATGACGCATTCGAATGATTGGGGGATATTGATTTCGACCAGAAACGCACGAGCATATGCCTGTCGAAGGCAATCATCCCCACACGGGAGGAGCTCGCCAGAGTGCTCCGTCCGCTGTCTGTTGTGGAACAGTCTACCGTTATACCCGAGAATTGCCCGAGGATAGTAACGATGGCAGACAAGAGTAAAAACCTGCACGGCCCATGAGCTCGCGCCTTCCGTATGTGCGCCAGGGTGGTGGATTCGGCCGGCTGTGAGGTGAGTATCCAAGTAACAGACGGCCGTGCCCAGGAGACGATGGCGGAGGGAGACCGCGTGCTGATGGCGGAGATCGCCTGTCTGCGGGAGAAGGATGTCTACCAGCACGCGGTTATAGCCGACTTGCGGGAGAGCGATGCCACCCAGCATGCAGTGAACACCTCCTCGCTCGCGGAACGGGCTCAGGACGCCGCTCGAAATGTGCGTGCGTCCGCGGGCGGCGGAGCAGCCGCACCGGCGCCCGAGTTCGGTATGGAGGCTGCCCTCGCGGCACTCAATCCCAGAATCGACGCAAAGTTCGAGGAGCTCGTGCGTACGCTCCCCGTGGCGGCCGGGCGGATGCTCCTGCCCGAGCGCCGGAGCAAGGCAGCTACACCTGCGGCCTACGCGCGCCGCCTGTACTGACGGCCTCGGCGGATCCCGTCGCGGCCGCTTCCCGTGGTGGGCCCGTTGACGTCCCGGCTAAGGCGCCGGTCGCGGCCCCGGTCGCAGCCTGGAAGGACACGGAGGGCAGCTGGTCTCTCGTCATCGGTAGGCTCGAGAAGCGACCTGCCACGCAAATGTCCGCGAATGTGCCCACGAGTGCGCCGAAGGGAGCCGTCGGTAAGACGGTGCGCCGCTCCTCGGGACCAGTACCGCCCGCGCGCTACACGCGACCGCCGCGAAGACCGGAGCGAGGCACAGTCACGACAAGAAGAAGAGCGGCGACCAGCAGGGCCACAGCATTAAGCGACCGCCGTCGCCGTTTGGGTACCCGAGGGGTTGGGTCTCTCTTGCGCGGAGACCATCTCCATTGCAAGAGGAAGGATATATCTAGCCGACCTCGGGATCGAAGGCTTGCGCCACCGTCGGGCCGCTTCTGGCGGCCTCCTGCTTGAGATCGGCGGACCCGAGGGCGCACAGCGAGCCGCTGCTAAAGCCGGGCGAATGAGAGAAGACTTGGCTGGATCCGGCTTGGGTGTTACGGTTCCCACCAAAAAAGCGGAGCTGAGGGCGACAGTGCTCGACGACCGTCACTCCCCGCGAGGTTGCCGCTGCCCTGGCCAGGGTCGCTGATTGCACCGAGGCGGATATAAGAACCGGAGTGATCCGGCCTTCCGCTTCGGGTCAGTGCTCTGTATGGGCCCAGTGTCCCCTCGCGGCAGACGTCGATTACGGGCGGATCCGCGTCGGCTGGACTTCGGCCCGTGACGTAGCCTTAGAGGCACGGTGTCTCCAGTCCTTCCGTTGCCTCGCGTTCGGTCGCGCAAGGAAAGGATGCTCTAGCGCGGTGGACCCCAGGGACACCTGTTTCAGGTGTGGCGCGGCGGGCCACCATACCGGTGGGTGCAGTGCGCCTGCGCCCAAGTGCCCGGTTTGCGCCGGGCTCGGCCGCCCCTCCAACCTCCGACTGGGCAGCCAGCCGTGCTGCCCGCCAAAGGCAAAATGCTCGGCTGGCCTGGCGCCTGCAGGCGCCGCGTCCGCCTCGGCGCCTGCGAGCGCCAATTCGAAAGCTGTGTCCGCGATTTCCGTCTCCGCGACCGCTACCGCGAAGGGCCCGTCGAGCGGCGGAGCACCGGGCCCGCAGCCGGACCAAAAGAAGGGGGGCCAGGTGGAGGCCATGATCACAGCCTAACTTTCAGGCCGTCCATGGTGCTCCATGCCAACCCGAAACACCCGCGGGCGTCGCAGGACCTGCTCCTGCAGACGCTCGTTGAGCTGGTTGTCGGGGCGGCTGTTACCGCGGAGACGTTCCGTATCTTCGATCAAGACGAGTGGTTCGTGGATCGGGACGTCCCCGTAGCGATTATCGCCAGGGGACTACTGCAGACACCCGCACCAACGCTGCTTCACAGCGGTAAGGGATTCGTGGCGGTCTCCAGGAATGACGTTGCCGTCGTGTGGTGATACGTCTCGCCCAACCGCGGCCTATCGTCGTGCGAGAGGTACCTGGACGTGCTCGTAGGTTTCCTTAGAGGACACATGGCTCGTCCGGTTCTGGTCCTCTGGGCTTCAACGCCCACTGCGTTGCGTGGGGTTCCCCGCGAACAGACGCTCGACGGGGCCGCGGGGTTGGATCTCCGGTTGCACAACCGGGGTTCCGTAAGCAATTGCGTCCGGTGGAACGGCACGTCCATCGTGGACTTGTCGTTCGCATCGCCGGCAGCTGTGCGGCGGGTCACCGGCTGGAGGGTGGCGGAGGTGGTGGAAACGGCTAGCCACCTCCTACACATCGCCATGGTGCTTGCCGTCACCCATTGCACCGGTCTGGAACAACCCACCGGGAAGCACACCTCCGCGCCGAGGTAGGCGCTCGTGCGCCTCGACCGCGATCTCTTCGCCGCGGCCGCCCAGGTCGTCGCCTGGGCGGATGGGGCCGTCGGGCGCGAAAACGACAAAGCGGGGTTAGCGGCGGAGCGGCTAAGGGCGACGATGACGCGCGCGTGCGACGTCGCCGTGCCGCAGGTGAGTGAGCTGCCATCGAGGGGTGCAGTGCACTGGTGGTCGGCCGAAATCGCGCAGCTCCGCGAGCTCTGCGTGCACCTTCGGCGCCAGTAAACACGGGCGCGACGTCGACAACGCGCGGTGTCCGCCGAGGTCATCGCGGGCCTCTGTCGCCGGTAACGGTCCGCGGTGGGTGATCTCCGAAGGGAGATTCTCAGAGCCAACCCTCTGCAATGGGACGAATCCACGCGACGCTCGAAAGCGATCCGTGGGGACGCCCCTATAAAGTTGTAATGGGGTAGTAAAAGGCATGGGCGCCCCCCGTGACCGAGCGTATGGACACAGAGCTCCTGCGGCGGGTGATCGACTCCCTCTTCCCGGTGGTGGCGGAAGGGTGGTTGCAACCAGTTGCACTGCGGTCGGAACTGGTCGCATGGTCCGACGAGCTGGGGGTCTCGCGCGAGGAGTTGGGCCGTGCGGTCGTTAGGATGGGGGCGAGCATCACCGCCACCGGACCGGACGGCATCCCAGGCCGTGCCTTTGCTCTGGCTCTGGAAGCGTGTGGTGTCGGTTTGCGACGGCTCTTCCATATCTGCCTCAGGACCGGTCGCTCTCCGGCATGTTGGAAGAGTGCGAGGGTCGTGCTTATACCGAAATAAGGGAAGCCGCCGAACTCTCCGAAGGAATAACGGCCGATATGCCTGCTCGACGAGGCGGGCAAGCTCTTCGAGCTCGTTCTAGATGCTCGCCTCCGAGAGAATTTAACGGGCGTGAGTCCCGTTCTCGGCGACAACCGGTTCGGATTCCGGCAGGGTCGGTCGACGATCGACGCGATTAAGCGCTTTCGTAACTTGTCGGAGGCTACCGATGTCCGGAGCGGGGTTGTGCTGGCTGTCGGTGTGGATGTCACCAACGCCTTCAACACCCGGCCCTGGGCCGCCATCTGGTGTGCCCTGTTGTACCACAGGATTGCCCAATACATTATGGCGGTGATCGGCGGCTACTTCGCAGAGCGCTCGTACAAGTATCCTGGACGAAAATCGACTGTCGTGCGGGCGACGAACTGCGGGGTTCCACAGGGATTGGTACTCGGGCCGATCCTCTGGGACCTCGCGTACGACGCCGTGTAGCGCACTCTCCTCCCAGGCGGCCTTAGACTGACGTGTTACGCGCACGACACGCTGGTGGTGGCAGCCGGAACGAGTTGGGATGAGGCCACGCTGCATGCGGTAGGCGGCGTTGCCCTCGTCGCGGATAGCATCCAGCTGCTGGGGCTGTATATCTCCTCCGAGAGGACCGAGGGATTGTGGTTTTGCCATGGGCACAACTGGAAGCCGCCCAAGTCCCTGATGCGCGTGGGGAACGTCGTGGTCGGCGTACGGACAGGACGAAATACCTCGGTCTCGTCCTCGTTAGCCACTGGAAACTCGACGAACATTTTCTCGCGCTGTAACCACGCCTGGAAGGTATGGCGTGGGCGTTGTGTCGCCTGCTATCCAACCAGGGAGGGACAGAAGGGAGGGTGCGCCGCCTCTACACGCGAATCCTTCGCTTGGTGTCACTTTACGGGGCTCCGCTCTGGGCGAACGACCTAGTCGCCAGTCCGCGCAGTCTGGCGATTCTCCGGTGAGTCGCTCGCAGGTTGGCGAAATGGGTCGTGCGCGGTTACCGCACAATATCTCACGGTGCGGGACTCCCGTATCTACGGTCACCTACACGCTGGCAGCGGCGGTGCTCCTGAAGAAGGGGCCCTTTCATTGTGGCGATGGGTCCGACAGTCCTTGATGTCCGCCTGGCGAGCTCGGCTCGCGAGGCCGAGCAGCCGGCGGCACCGGGCGATATAGGCTGTGCTCCCTGTGCTGGATGCATGGGGGCGTAGCGGCAGCCGGCACACTTTCCGCCTAACACTGGTGCTAACCGGGCATGGGTGCTTCGGGAACTACCTGTGTCGTATCGGGCGTCGACGTGAGACGCGTTGTTATCTCTGCGGGGAGGGCCGGGACACGACGCAGCACGCGCTGGAGGAATGCCTGGCGTGGGCTCTCGAGCGCCGTGTACTTTGTCGCGTTGTGGGTCGGGACCTTTCACTCTCCGTCGTCGTGGCACGGGTGACGGAGGGCTTAGGTGCGTGGCGTGCGGTGGCCTTCTTCTGCGAGGCGGTTATGTTACATAAGGAGGCCGCGGATGGAGCCCGCGAGCATAGCTCGTTCTCGTCGCGCTTAGGGCGGCGGAAGCTGCAAACGCGGCGGCGGAGGGCGGCGCGAGCACTACCGGAAGTGTTAACGCGTTATAACTCCGCCTTCGCGATCGACCATGCACCTACGTCCGGGGAGACAGTCTCTCTCTCCCGTTGTAACCTTGGTCAGGGTGACCATCGTCTGGCTTGTGGGGGCCCGGCAGTTCGAGAGACCGTTGTCTGGGCGCGCGGAATCGCGTGATTGTCGTGTATGTGTATATTGTGTGTGTATGTGTGTGTGCGAGTGTGTGCCTGTAATCGACCCGTCTCGCGCGCATGGGCAAGATCGTCTCGGGCACGATTTCCCGTCGCTCCTGGGGAAACTGCGGTTGCGTCTCGGGGGCGTCCTGGCAATTGCGTCTCCGCGAAGTCCAGGGCGCACAGAAATGCGAAGGGCTGGCCATCGTGGGTGTTCTAGTGGGTAAAAATGCCACATAACTCCGGCCCCTCTCCTTAGGGCGCCGGGTATCATTGGGAGATTTCCCCCACGTGAAAAAAGAGGTCTTGACAGAATGGCTTTGGCGTATGTGCTGTACACAGATATTCGGTCGATTCTTGCGCCCTATATTGCTCTAATGGCATCCACTTTTGGCCGTGGCATATCTTTTGACCTATGTTACGTTAGGCTAGTTATGGCTTGGATAGGTTTGGATAGGATAGCTTTGACTTCAGTGCTATGCACTTATATTCGGAGGGTTTCTGTGCTCTACCCTGCTCTAATATTCTCTGCTTGGCGCTGGAGTGTCCAGTAATAGCGGTCTCGAATTGTCAGATTGAGTTTGGCAGCATTTGGATGGGCTACGCTTGGATGGGTCAGGACACGGTAGCTATGTCCTTTGCCCTGTACACAGCTGTTCGGTGGATTTCTGCGCTCTATTGTGATCTAATAATCGCAGCTTTGCTCTGGGAGTTCCAGAAATAGTGGCAGCGAAGCGTCAGGATATGTTATGTTACCTTTGGTTAGGTTACGTTTGTTTGCGTTAGGTAAGGACATATCTGACTCCCGTGTTATAAACTGCCACTCTATGGACCTCTGCGCTGTACTACCCCCAAACATGCCCTGCATGGCGACGGGGAGTCCGGATATATTTGGATAGGCACGTTAAGATGGAATTGGCTACGTTTGGCTATGTTTGGTTAGGACGGATTATATTGGGATATCTTCTACTTATCTACTTTACACTTCAGTGCGACGGATTTCGGCAATCTAATGCTCTCTGGTATATTCTGCTTGGCACTGTGGAGGTCAGCAATAGTGTTGTAAGGACGCTAGCATGAGTTAAGTTTTAGGCTCCGTTTGGTTAGCCTACGCTTGCATGAGTTATGCTTGGACAACTTTGATTCGCGCGATATGCACTGCTATTCGGTGGATTTCTACGTCCTACCGTGCTCTAATATATTCTGCTGGCTATGAGGAGGCCAGCAATGGTGGCCACGGAGCGCTAGGTTGAGTTAGACTACGTTTCTCACGGATATGCTTGCTTGTGTTATGTGTTTATAGCACTGACTTTCGTGGTGTACACGATTGTTCGGTGGATTTCTGCGCTCTACTGTGCTGTACTATATTCTGCTTGGCCCTGGTATGTCCAGCAATAGTGGCCGCAGGTCGTCGCGTTGGCTTAGGCTTCGTTTGGTTAAGTTATGTTGTCCCGGGCTGGGTTTGTGTAGCATTGACTTTTCTGCTATACGCACCGATTCTATGGACTTCTGCGCTGCACCCCCTCTAATATGTGCTGCTTGGCACTGAGGAGGCCAGCAATAGTGGTCGCGACACCTCAGGTCGTGTTATGTTACGTTTGGCAATGTTACGGTTGGCATGGTTAGGAGGCATAGCTCTGACTTTTGTGTTGTACACGATTGTTCGGTAGACATCTGCGCTACACTCTACTCCAGCCAATTCTACGTGTCTCTGGGGAGGGCAGCAACAATGGTCTCGAAACGTTTTATTAAGCTTGGTTACGTTTGTTTATATAACGTTTGGATATGTGAGCGCAGGGGAGAGTTGGCTTTTGTGGTGTAGACTGCTATTCGGCCGATTCCTACGCTCATCATTGCTCCGCTATACTCTGCACGATTCTGGAGAGGCTGGTAACAGTATTCCCGACACGTCAGGTTGGGTTAGGATGCGTTTGGTTGTTATATGTATGTCTGGGTTAGGTTTGAATAGATTTGACTTCGTAGTATAATGCATTACTCGGTGGATATCTGCCCTTTACTGCGCTCTGATACATTCTGCTTTGCCCTGGGGTTCCAACAATTGCGGTGACGTCAAGATACTTTGTGATAAGCTTCGCTTGGTTAGGTTCTGTTTGTCCGGGCTAGGTTTGTGTAGCTACGACATTTCTGCTATACACGGCGGTCCAATGGATTTCCGCGCTCTACGCCCTCTAATATTTACTGCTTTGCTCTTGGGGGGGTGGGGGGGGGGGGGGCAGTAGTAGTTGCTTCGGCTTGTTAGGTTGGGATCGATTACGTTTGGTTATGTCACGTTTGGTTGGGTTAGGAAAGGATAGTCTCGACTTTTATGCTATATATAGTTATTCGAAGGATTTCTGCGCTTTACACTGCCCTAATATGCTCTGTTTGGAATCGGGCAGTCCAGCAATAGTATTCTCGGCACATTATGTTTTGTTAGGCTACGTTAGGCTAGTTAAGGTTGGGATCGGTTAGGTGAGAATATCTTTGACTTTTGTGCTACACGTTCCAATGATATGGATTACTGCTCTCTACTGTGTTCTAGTATATTCTGCTTGGCTCTGGGGATGCAAGCGATAGAGTCCGCGACGCGTTAGGCTGTGTTAGGCAACGTTCGGTTATGTTACGTTTGGCTATGTTGGGATAGTGTAGTTACGACTATTGTGCTATGCACTGAGATCCTATGGACCCCTGAGTACTACTCCCCTGTAATATGTTCTGCTTGGCTCTGAGGAAGGCAACAATGGTCGTCTGGGCACGTTAGGTTGAGTTAGGCTACGTTTGGCTTAGTTATGTTTGTTTGGGTTAGTTGTGGATAGCATTGACGTTCGTGGTATATACGTAGCGTATGACAACCTAACGTGCCTAGACCAATGTGGCTGCCTCCCCAGGTCCAAGCAACACATATTAGATGAGAGTAGAGCTCTTAAATCTACAGAAACGCAGTGTACAGCGGCATAGTCGAAGATACCAAACCTAAGCCAAACTAACTTATCCTAACATGGCATAGAAAAGTTCAATATAACGATCCGCGACCTCTATTGCTGGTCACCTTAGGGACAAGCAGATTAGAATAGAGCGCCGTGGAGGGCAGGAGTCCATCGAATAACAGTGTATAGCACGAAAGTCGTAGCTCTCATGACCAAACTTAGCCTAACCTAACCTAACCGAACGTAACCTATCACAACCTAACGTGCTACGAACTCTATCGCAGGCACACCGATAGCCGAGCAGGGTATAATAGAGAAATGTAGAGCGCAGAAGTCATCCAAATATCTGTGAAATGTGCAAAAGGTATTCTATTCCAACTTTACGTAGCGGAACATAATCAATCGCAGAATACCTCTGCCTAAGGTATCGAGATCAATACTGCTGGCCTCCACATAGCCAAGCAGAATACTCTAGAGCACAGTAGAGCGCAAAAATCAAGCGCAGAGAAGTCTAAAGGACAGAAGTCGAAACCGTACATACCGAACATAGCCTAACATAACCAAACAGAACGAAACCAAACTCAGCCGAACGTGACACGGCCACTATTGCTGGCCTATACAGAGACAAGCACAGGATAGCAGAGCAATGCAGATCGCAGTTATTTGCCGAATAGCAGTGTCTAGCAGAAGAGTCGGTGCACGCCAAACCTAACCAAAGCTGAGATAACGTAACCAAGCTCATCATATCTCAAACTAATGTGCCTTGACGACTATTGCTGACCTCCACAAAGCCGATCAGAGTATACCAGAGCACAGTAGAGCGGAGTAATCCGCCGCACTGCAGCGCAAAGCACAAAGGTCAAGGGTACATTAACACAACCTGACTAAAGCTAGCCTAACGGAACGTAATACATCGCAACCACTCGTGTCAAGACGACTATTGCTGGAGTTCATGGGGTCAAGGGGAGCATATTAGAGGAGAGCAGAGCGCAGAAATCCATAGAATCGCAGTGTATATCAGAGAAGACTAAGCCGTCCGATACTAAACATTACTAACGTAACATAACCCAACGAAACCTACCACAAACTGATGTGCCGAGATCACTATTACTGGCTTCCCCACATTATATTACTGGGCACAGTGGAGCGCAGAAGCTTACCGCATAACAGTGTACAGATCAGAAGTCAAAGGTATCCTAACCTAACGTGACCTAACCTAACCTAACTAAACGTAGCATAGCTCAAAATAATGTGCCGATACTACAATTTTAGACATTCCCATGCCCAAGCTGAACATATTAGAGCACAGTAAAATGCCGAAATCCGCAGTATGGCAGTGCATAGCACAAAAGTCAAAGCTATCCAAGCATAACGTGGAAAATCGTAGCACACGTAATAGTAATCTAATGAATCCTAACGTGCCCAGACCACTATTGCTGCCCCCCTCCCCAGAACCAAGCAGAGCATACTAGAGCACAGTAGTGTGTAGGAAGCCACCGCATCGCAGTGTTTAGCACAAAAGTCAAAGCTACCCTATGCAAGACTAACCAAACCTGACCTTAACAAACGCAGTATAACTGAACCCAACGTGCCGAGAGCACTATTCTCCAGCTGCAACAGAGACAAGCAGACTGCGATAGCGCACAGAGGAGCGCAGAAGTCCATAGAATAACAGTGTGTATCACAAAGGCCGAAGTTATCCTAACGTAACACTACGTAACCCAACCTAACTGAAAGTAATGTAACACAACCTAGCGTACCGCGTCCACTGTTGCTGGCCCCCCGGGAGCCCAGCAGTGCACAGCAGTACAATATGAAGCCCAGAAATCCGACGACTAGCAGTGTATGGCACATAATTCTAAGCTATCCAATCGTAACCTAAACAAACGTAACACAACCAAACGCAACATAACTCTGACTAACGTGCAGAGGACAACACTGCAGGCCGCCCATGGTCAAGCAGAACATGCAGGAGCACAGTAGAGCACAGTAGTCCACCGAATAGCAGTGTATAACACAAAAGTCAAAGCCATCCTAACCAAACATATCCAAACCTAGCCAAACCAAACGTAACCTATCACAACGAAACGTGCCACGTTCGCTATTGCTGGCCTCCCCGGGTACAAACATGTGCTAGTAGAGCAATGCAGTACGCAGATGTCGACCGAATAGCAGTGTATATTTCTAAAGTCAAAGATATCCTAATCAAGCCTGTCCTAACCAAGCCGAGCCAAGCGCAACATAGCTGAACTTAGCGTGCCGAGATCACTATTGCTGTCATGCCCAGGGACAAGCAGAATATATTACAGCACAGTGGAGCGCAGAAATCCCCCTCATATCAGTGTATGGAACAAACATCAAAGCTACGCTATACTAACCTGGAGAAGTGTAACAAGACCGAGCGTAACAAAACACTTCCTTACGTGCCGAGACCTCTATTGCTCTCTTCGTCAGAGCCAAGCAGAACGAATTACAGGAGAGTGGAGCGCAGAGGTCCATAGAATCGCAGTGCATAGCCCAAAAGTCAAAGCTACCCTATCCTAACATAGTCAAACGTAGCACGACCGAAGGTAGCTTATTTCAAGCCAACGCGCTGAGACCTATGTTTCATGCCTCCCGGGAGACAACCATGACATACTAGAGCACAGTAGAATGCATAAATGCAGCGTATAGCTGAGTACAGCGCAAAAGTTGAAGTTGTACAAACCTAATTTGGCCTAACCCAACCTATCCGGGCGTAACATTACGGGACATAACGAGCCGAGACCACCATTGCTGGCATCCCATAGCCAAGCTGAAAATATCATAGCACTGTAGGGTGCAGAGATCCACCTAATAGCAGACTATAGCACTAAAACCCTCGCTATCGTCTCCTAACCTAAAGAATTGTAACATAACCAAACTTACCCTAGCTTACCCTGACGTGCAGCAGCCACTATTTCTGGCAGCCCCAGAGCCAAGCATGTCATACTGGAGCGTAGTAGAGCGCAGAAATCCACCGTACAGCAATGTACAGCACATAAGTTGAAGCTATCCTGCCCAAACTCAGCCTAAATCTACCTAACCGAACGTAACCTGACCAAACATAACGTGCCGAGGCCACAAATGCTGGACCGCCCATAGCCAAGCTTTCAATATTAGAAGACTGTATGGTGAAGTGATGCACCTAATGGCGGACCATAGCACTAAAGTCAAAGTTCTCCTTCCCTAACCTAACCAATCGTTGCATAACCAAACGTACAATAACTCAATCCAACGAGCCGCAAGCTATATTGCTGTCCTCCTCAGAGCCAAGCACAGAACATTACTGGGGAGTAGGAAGTAGAAATTCGTGAAATCACAACGCATGTCAAAAAAGTCAAAGCTACACGGACCTAACCCAAAGCAACAGAACACAAACAAACATTGATTATTACAACCCAACGCGCGGAGACCGCTATTTCTGCCCACCCCGGAGCCAAGCAGGGCACGCTAGAGCACAGTAGATCGCAGAAATCCACCGAATAGCAGTGTACAGCACAATAGTTGTAGCCACCTCACCAAACTTTGCCTAACCCAGCATAACCGAAGGTAACGCGACACAACGTAACTTGCAGAGATCACTATTCCTGTCCCTCCCGGGGCAAGCTGAAAGTACTAGAGCGCTGTAGGACGCAGAAATCCAGCTAACAGCAGACCCTAGCGTCAAAGTCAATGCTATCGCCTCCTAACCTAACCAATCGTAACATGTCCAAACGTAACCTTACTCAACCTAACCTGCCGCGAGCAATATTGCTGCCCTTCCCAGAGCCAAGCTGAACATATTAGAGCACTGTAGAGCGCAGAAATCCACTTAATAGCAGACTATAGCAATAAAGCCAAAGCAATGCTCTCCTAACCTAATCAATCGTAGCATACACAAACGTAGCGTAACTAAACCTAACGTGATGCGAAAGCTCTTGCTGTCCTCCTCAGGGACAAGCAGGGCTCGATAGTGGAGGGTAGACCGCAGAAACCCATATAATCGCAGTGTATGTTTGGAAATTCGGACATAACCAAGCAAGACCAAAACGAACAGAACATAAACAAACATCGACTCACTAAACCTAACATGCCGAGACCGCTATTTCTGCCATGTCCAGAGGTAAGCAGGACATACTAGAGCGCAGTGGAGCGCAGAAATCCACCGAGCAGCTGCGTACAGCAATGCAATTGAAGGTACCCTAACCAAACTTTGTCCAACCCAACCTAACCGAATGTAACATAACTCAACACAACGTGCAGAGACAAGTATTGCTTGCCTTCCCGTAGCCGAGCAGAAAATATTGGAACCCTGCAGGTCGCAGAAATCCTCATAATAGCGGACTATTGAACTAAAGTTAAAGCTACCCTCTCCTAGCCTGACCAATCATAACGTAACGGAAAGTAGCATAACTTAAGCAAACGATCCGTGGCCGCTATTGCTGTCCTCCCCAGCGCCAAACAGAATACATTAGTGGCGAGTACAACGCTGATATCCATAGAATCACAGTGTTTATCGGAAAAGTCACAGCTGCAAAAACCTATCCGAAACCAGCACAAGATAGCCAAACGTAGCTTAATTCAGCATAACGTGCCGAGACCGATATTGCTGGCATTCCCAGATCCAAGCTGAAAACATCAGGGCACTGCAGGGCGCAGGAATACGCCTAACAGCAGACTATTGCACTAGAGTCGATGCTATCCCCTCCTAGCCTAACCAATCTTAACATAATTAAACGAAACGTAGCTCAAGCTAACGTGCCGCTACCACTATTGCAGGCCACCCCAGAGCCGAGCAGAACGCATTATTGGAGAGCAGAATGCAGAAATCCATAGAATCGCATTATATATCGGAAAAATCCAAGCTACCCGTACCTAACCAAAGCCAACGTAACGTAGCCAAACACAGCCAAACTCAAGCTAACATGCCGAGGCCGCTATTGCTGCCTTCCACATCGCCAAGCATGGCATACTAGAGCACAGCAGAACGCTGAAATCCAACGAACAGCAGTGTACAGCACAGAAGTGAAAGCTATCTTATCTAAATTAAGCCTAACCTAACATAACCGAACGTAACATGGACCAACATAACGTGCCGGGGCCACTATTACTCGTATTCCCAGAGCCAAGCTGAAAATATTAGGGCACTGTAGGGCGAAGAAATGCACCTAATGGCAGAATCCTGCGCTAAAGCCAAAGCTATCCTCTCCTAATCTGACAAATCGTAGCATAACCAAACTAAACATAACTCAACCAAACGTGCCGCGACCGCTGCTGCTGCCTTCCATACAGCTAAGCCGAACACGCTGGAGGAGTGTATAACGCACTAATCCATGGAACCGCAGTGTATATCAGAAAAGTCTAAGCTACCGGAACCTATCCGAAACCAACAGGACATAACCAAAAATAGCCTAGCTAAACCGGACGTGCCGTGACCTCCGTTGCTGCCCTTCCCAGAGCCAACCAAGTATGACTAGAGCACAGTAGAGCGCTGAAATCCACCGAATAGCAGTGTACAGCACAAAAGATGAAGATATCCTGAACATACTTAGCCTAACCGAACGAAACTGGACGTAATAAGTATAATCATAGAGAGCCGAGGCCACTATTGCTTGCCTCCACAGAGCCAAGCTGAAAATATTGGAGCACTGTTGGTCCCAGGAATCAACCTAATGGCAGACTACATCACTAAAGCCAAGGATATACCCTCCTATCCTATACCATAATAACAGATCCAAACGTAACATACCTCAAGCTAACGTCCCGCAAGCACTGTTGCTAGCCTTCATAGAGCCAAGCTGAAGACGTTAGTTGAGAGTAGAACGCAGAAATCCAAAGAATCGCTATGTACATTCGAAAGGTCATAGCCATCCAAACCAGCAGAACATAACGCAACATAGCCTAACCCAACCTAACTTGCGAGGCCGCTATTGGTGCCCTCCCCAGGGCCAAGTAGAACATAGTTGATCACAGTAGAATACAGATGTCCACCGAATTGCAGTGTATAGCACAAAGGATAAAGCTGGCCTTCCAAAACATAGCCCACACCATCTTCAACGAACGTAACATGTCTCGAGATAGCTTGCGGAGACCACTCTTTCTGGCCTCCCCAGAGCCAACCAGATTATGTTAGAGCACTGTAAGGCGCAGAAAACCACATATGGGCAGACTATAGAACTAAGGTCAAAGCTATCCTCCACTAACCTAGCCAACATTAACATATCCAAGCGTAACCTATATCAAAATAACGTGGCGCGTCCACAATTACTGTCCTCCCGTGGCCCAAGCAGAACACATTAGTAGAGAGCAGGACGCAGAAATCCATAGAATAGCAGTGTATATCAGAAAAGTCAAGGCTGCCCAAACCTAACCCAAACCGTCGGAGCAAATCCGAACATAGCGTAACTTAACCTAACGTGCCGAGACCGCTATTGCTGATCATCCCAGGGCCAAACAGGGCACTCTAGAGCAGAGTGGAGCACAGAAATCCAACGAACAGCAGTGTTCAACACATGAATTAGAGCTATTCCTCCTAACTTGGCCTGAACAAACCTAACCGAACGTCAACTGACACTACGTTACGTGCCGAGGCCAGTATAGCTGGCCTGCGCAGAGCTAAGCAGAAAGCAAAAGAGTTCTGCAGGGCGCAGAAATCCACCTAATAGCGGAAAATGTCACTAAGGTCAAAGCTATCCTCTCCTAACCTAGCCAATCGCAATATAGTAAAACGTAACCTATACCAACCTAACGTGCTGCGACCTCTATTGGTGGCCGCCCCAGAACAAAGTAGGACAAGTTTGTGGAGAGTAGAACGCAGAAATCCATAGAATCGCTGTGTCTATTAGCAAAGTCTAAGCTAACCAAGGCTAACCGAAACCTAC
>NW_016909179.1:11470-41657 GCF_001483705.2 Eufriesea mexicana | reverse complement strand
AAGGATATACTAACTAAGCTTAGCCGAGCCCAACCAAACCGAACGTAACGTGACTAGACAAAACGTGCTGATACCAATATTACAGGCCTTGACATACCCATGCTGATAACAGTAGCGCACTGTATGGCGCAGAGATCCGGCTAATGGCGGATCGTGGCACCAAAGTCCAAGCTATCCTCCCCTAACCTCACCAAGCGTAACATTACCGAACATAGCATAACCCAACCTAGCGCGCCGAGACCGGTATTGCCGCACACCCCAGCGCAAAGCATAACATACTGCAGCACAGTAGAGCACAGAAATCTACCGAATAGCAGTTCACCGCACAAAAGTTAAAGCTATCCTATCCAAGTGTATCCTAACCCAAAATAACCGAACGTAAGGTGACTCAACGTGTCGTGCCGAAGCCATTACTGCTGTCCTTCCCAGAGCCAAGCTGAAGTTCTTAGTGCACTGTAGGGCGCAGATATTCACCTAATGGCAGACTATGGCACTAAAGTCATACCTCTGCTCTCCCAACCTAACCAATCGAAATATAAAGGAGCGTAACATTACTCAAGCTAACGTGCCGCGACCGATATTGCTGGACTCCCCGCAGCCAAGCAGACCACACTTGTGGAGAGTAGAATGCAGAAATCCATAGAATCTCTGTGTGTATCGGAAAAGTCATAGCTGCCCAAACCAGCGGAACATAACGGAGGATAGCCTAACTCAACATAACCTGCTGAGGCCGCTATTTGTGCCCCCTCCAGAGTCAAGTAGGACATACTAGAGCACAGTAGACCGCAGAAATCCAGTGAAAAGCAGTGTACAACACAATAGTTGAAGTTATCCTAACAAAACTAAGCCAACGCAACCCAACCACACGTAACCTGATTAAGCATAAAGTGCCGATACAACTATTATTGGCCTTCCCATACCCAATCTGATAATATTAGAGCACTGCAGGGCGCAGAGATCCACCTAATGGCGGACCGTGCCACTAAGGTCAAAGCTATCCTCCAGTAACCTAGCCAACATTAATATATCCAAACGTAACCTATATCAAAATAACGTGGCGCGTCCACAATTACTGTCCTCCCGAGGCCCAAGCAGAACACATTTGTAGAGAGAAGGACGCAGAAATCCATAGAATAGCAGTGTATATCAGAAAAGACGAGGCCGCCCAAACCTAACCCAAATCGTCGGAGCATATCCCAACATATCATAACTCAACCTAACGTGCCGAGACCGTTAATGCTGACCTTCCCAGAGTCAAGCAGAACCTGTTAGTGGAGAGCAGAACACTGAGATCCACGGAATCGCAGAGTATATCAGAAAAGTCAAAGCTACACGAGCCTAACCAAGCAAACAGATCATAACCAAACATTCCCTGACTCTACCTAACTTGCCGAGACCGCTATTGCTACCATCCCCACAGCCAAGCAAAATATACAGGAGCACAGTAGAGCGCAGAAATGCTCCGAAAGCTGCGCATAGCACAAAAGTCTATACTATCACGTCCTAACCTCACCGTACGTAACATAACCGAACGTACCATAGTTCTATCTGACGCGCCGAGAACAACATCGCTGGCATCCCGAGAGCCGAGCAGAGTATGCTAGAGAACAGCAGAGCACAGAAATCCAACTCATTGCAGTGTATAGCACAAAGGTCAAGCACACCCTGACTTGTCTAGGCCTAACGTATCCTACCCAAACATGGTGTAACATGACATAACGTGACGAGATCAATATTGCTGGCCTATTCAGCGCTAAGCATAGAATATTATAGCACATTTTAGCGCAGAAGCCCACCGAATAGTGGTGTATAGCACAAGAGACATAGTAGCTTACCATAACCTAGCCAAACGTAACAGAACCAAACGTAGCCTAACACAACCTAACATGACGAAACCACTATTGCTCCCCTCCATATAGACAAGCAGGGTGTACTAGATCACAGTAGTGCGCAGATATCCACCACACTGCAGTGAATAGCAAGAAAGACGTATACATCGTAACCTAACCTGACCCATCCATACCTACCATAACGGAGCATTGCTATTGGTATTGCTGGCCTCCACAGGGTCAAGCGGAACACGTTAGTGGAGAGTAGAACGCCGAAATCCATATAATCGCTGCGTATGCCAGAAAAATCAAAGCTACCCTAGCCTAACCCAAACCAACAGGTGGTAACCAAACATAACCTGAATAAATCTATCGTGCCGACATCGCTATTGTTACCGTCCCCAGGCCCGAGCTGGAGATACTAGAGCTCAAGAGAGCGGGGAAATCCACCGAATAGCAGTGTACAGCACAAAAGTTAAAGCGATCCTGACCAAACTATGCATGGCCCTACCTAACCGAACTTAGCCTGACTCACCATAACGATCCGAAACCACCCTTGCTGGCCTTGCAAGAGCCAAGCTGAATACATTAGAGGACTGTAGGGCACAGAAATCCATCTAATAGCAGACTATGGCACTAATGTCGTAGCTACCCTCTCCTAACCGAACCAAACGTAACTTAACTCAACCTAAAGTGCCTCGACCACCATTGCTGGCCAACCCAGAGTCAAGTGGAACACGTTAGTGGAAAGCAGAGCGCGAAATCCATATTATCGCAGTGTATATCGGAAAAATCGAAGCTACACCAGCCTAACCCAAATCAACCGGACATATACAAACATAGCCTGACACAACTGAATGTTCAGCGACCTATATTTTTGCCCACTGCAGATCGAAGCAGCACATACTAGAGGACAGTAGAGCACAGAAATCCAACGAATGGCATTACACAGCACAAAAGTTAAAGCTTTCCTAACCAAACTTAGCCTGACCCAACCTAGCCGAACGTTACCTGACTCATCGTAACGAACCGAGACTACTATTGGTGGCGTTGCCAGAGCCAACCTGAGAATGTTAGAGCACTTTAGGGCACAGAATTCCACCTATTATCAGAATATAGCACTAAAGTTACTGCTACCCTTTTCTAACCTAGCCAACCTTAACGTAACCAAACGTTACATAACTCAACCTAACTTACCCCGGCCACTATTGCTCGCATCCCCAGAGTCGAGCAGAGTATAGTAGATCACAGTCGAGCGCAGGAATCCTCCGAATAGCAGAATACAGCACGAAAGTCAAGGATAACCAGGCCGAGCTTGACGTAACCTAACCTAACCAAACGTCACATAACTCAACCTATCGTGCCGAGATCATTATTGCTGGTCTTGCCTGGGCCAGGCAGAATATATTAGAACTCAGTAGAGCACAGATATACGCGGATAGCAGTGTACAGCACGAACGCCTAAGCTACCCTATCCTATCGTCACCCAACGTATTATGATCAAATGTAGCCTAACCCAAGCTAACCAGCCGAGACTACTACTGCTGGCCTCCCCAGCGCTGAGCTGAATATACTACAGCACAGCAGAGCGCAGATATTCACCGCATTGCATGGTATAGCACAAAAGCCGTAGATATCCTAAGCAAGCAATCCTAACCTAACCAAACGAAACGTAATCTAACTGAACCTAACGTACCCAGACCACTATTACAGGCCTCCCCTGTGCCAAGCAGGGCATATTAGACCACGCTGTAGCGCAGGCACCCACGGAGTAGCAGTGAATAGCTGAGAAGTCAAAGTAGCATATCCTAACCTTGCCAAGCTTAACATATCCAAACTTACCCTAACTCGACCCAACATAGCGGGACCACTATTGCTGGGCCCCATAGACATGAGCAGAATCTACTAGAGGACACTAGTACGCAGTAATCCACCGCATTGCAGTGAATAGCAAAAAAGCCCTAGATATCGTAGCCTAACTTGTCGTAACTTAACCTAACAAAGCGTAGTATAGCTCAATGTAACCCGCGGCGACCACTGCGTCTGGCCTCCGCGGAACCAAGCAGAATGTAGTAGAGCACAGAAAATCGCAGAAATACACCGTGTGACAGTGCATAGCACGAAAGTCAGAGCTATCCTCACCAAGTATTGCCCAACATGTCCTATCCAATCGTAACATAACCCAACCTATCGTGCCGCGGCCACTATTGCTCGCATCCCCAGTGCCGAGCAGAGTATAGTAGAGCAATCTAGAGCGCAGGAATCCACCAAATGGCAGTGTATAGCACAAAAGTCAAAGAAATCCTAACCATGCCCTGCTTACCTAAATTAACGAATCGTAGCATAACTCAACCTAACGTGCCGATACCACTATTACTGGCCACCACAGTGCCAAACAGAACATGTCGGTGCGCATTAGAGCGCAGAAATCCACCTATCGCCAGTGAATGTCACAAAAGGCCAAAATATACTGTCCCAACGTAACCAAACTTGTCGTAAGCAAACGTAGCCTAACAAACGCTAACGCGCCGAGACCACTGTTTCTGGCCTCACCAGAGACAGGCGGAGAATATTAGTACGCAGTAGAGCGCAGAAGTCATATGATAGCAGTGTATGGCACAGATGTCTATACTATCCCGGCCTAACCTCACCAAACGTAACATATCCAAACGTGGCATAGTTCAAAGTAACGTGCCGAGACCACTACTGCCGGCCTAACTGGAGCCAAGAGGAATATACCAGAGCACAGCATAGCGCGGAAATCCACCGAATTGCAGTGCATAGCACATTAGTCAAATACATCCTGACATAACTTGACCTTACCTTACCTACCCAAACGTAGCGTATCTCAGCATGACGTGCCTCGAAAAATTCTCCTGGCATCGCCAGAGACAATCAGAATGTAGTGGACCACCGTAGATCACGGAAATACCAAATAACTGTGTACAGCACAAAAGTTGAAGCTAAACTAACCAAACATGGCCTAACGTAACCTAACCAATCTCATCATAACGCAACCTAACGTGCAGCGGCCACTATTGCCGGCCACCCCAAGGCCCAGCAGAGTGTAGTACATCAATGTAGAGTCCTGAAATCCACCGATTATCAGTGGAAAGCACTAAAGTCGAAGATACACTAACCTAACCTGACCCAACCTAACAGAAAGGAACGTAACATGGCTCAACTTAACGTGCCGCGACCACTACCCCTGGCATCCACAGAGCCAAGTATAACGCAGTAGAGCACAGTGGATCACAGAAATCCACCTGACAACAGTGTACAGCATGAAAGTCAAAGAAATCCGAACCAAGACTTCCTACCGTAACACAACCAAACGAAGCCTATCTCATCCTAACCAGCCGAGACCGCTATTGCTGGCCTCCCCAGCGCCAAGCAGAATATACTACAGCACATCAGAGTGCTGAAATCAACCACAATGAAATATATAGCACAAAAAACGTTGATATTCTGACCTAGCCGACCTAACCTAACCAAACGTGACGTGACTTAACACAGCATAACATGGCGAGGCCACTACAACTGGCCACCCCAGGGCCAAGCGGAGTATATTAGAGCACACTAGAGCGCAGAAATCCACACAATAGCAGTGCATAGCACAAAGGTCAAAGTAGCTTATCATAACCCACCCAAGCGTAACATATGCAAACGTAACCTAACTCATCCTAACATGACGATGCCTTTACTTCTGATCTCCACGGAGAGAAGCAGAGAATACTAGAGCACAGTAGCTCTCAGAAATCCACCAAATAGCAGTGAATAGGACAAAGGTCTACGATGTCCTAACATAACCTGTCCTAACCCAGCCAAACCAAACGTAGCTTAAGCAAGAAGCGCATGCCGAAACCACTACTGCTGGCCCCCCAGCGACAAGCAGAATATAATATGGCGCAGCAAAGCGCAGAAATCAACCGTACTGCAGCGTAGTGCTCAGAAGCCGTAGATATCCTGAACTAACCTTCCTAACCTAACCTGACGTAACTTAACCTAACACAGCCTAATGTGCTGCGACCGCTATTGCTCAGCACTCCAAAGTCGAGCAGAGTATTGTAGAGTAATGTAGAGCTCAGGAATCCACCGAATAGCAGTGTATGTTACAAAAGTAGGGGGTATACCAACCTAACCTGGCAAAACCTGACCTTGCCGAACGTAGCATAACAGAACGTAAATCAGATACCACAGCTGCTGGCAACCCCAGAGGAAAGAAGAGTATTGTAGAGCAATGTAGGAATCCACCGAGTAGCAGTTTATAGCACAAAAGTCAAGGAAATCCTAACCGAGCCTCCTTAACCTAACCTAACGAAATGTAACCTTACCAAACTAACGTGCCGAGAACAGCATTACTGGCTACCCCAGCGCCAAGCAGACCATATTGGAGCACGCTAGAGCGCAGAAACTCACCGAATTGCGGTGGATAGCGCAAAAGACGAAGTGGCATATCCCAACCTGGCCAAACATGGCATATTCAATCGGAGACTAACCCAACCAAACATTGCTGGACCTCTGTCGCTGGCCCCGACAGAGACAAGCAGAATGTACTGGATTACCGAAGAGCGCAGAAATCCTCCGAAAAGCAGTGAAAAGCACAAAAGACAGGGTAGCATATCCTAACCAAGGCAACCGTGACATACCCAAACGTAACCTAGCTCAAAGTAACATGTCGAGACTACTATTTCTTGCCTACACAGAGACAAGCAGAAGGTACTGGAGCACAATAGCGCGCAGATATCCACCGCATTGCAGTCTAAAACGAAAAAGTCAAATATATCTGAAACGTACCTGACATAACCTAACCTAACCAATCGTTGCCCAACTCAACATAACTTGCGGAGACCACAATTGTTGGCCTCCCAGAGCCAACCAGAACATATTAAAGCACACTAGAGCGCAGAACTCCCCCGAAAAGCAGTGTACAGTTCAAAAGTCAAAGCTACCCCATCCTAATATATGCAAACTTAACATAATCAAACGTTACAGAACTAAACATAGCGTACCGCGGCGGCTTTTGCTGGCCTCCCGGAAGTAGAGCAGAACATAATAGAGGAGAGTAGAGCGCAGAAATACATAGAATCGCAGTGTATGCACAAAAGTCATTGCTGCCCAAACTGAAACCAAGTCAACATAACCTAACCAAGCGTAGCATAACACAACGTAACGTGCCGCGACCACAGCTTCCGGCCTCGCCAGAGCCAAGTAGAGTATAGTAGAGCATATTAGGTCAGAGAAATCCACCGAATAGCAGTGTCTGGCACGAAAGACAAAGCTACCTTAACCAAACGTAACCTAACGCAACCCATCGTGCAACGAACTCTATTCCTCGCCTCCCCTGATTCGAGCAGAGAATAGTAGAGCAACATGGGGCACAGAAATCCGCCGTATACACTGTACAGCACAAACGTCAAAGAAACCCTAACCAATCCTTGCTAACCTTACCAAACGAACCGAAACCTAACTCCACCAAACGCGCCAAGGCCACCAATACTGGCCACTCCAGAGCCAAACAGGACATATTATACCACAGTAGAGGACAATGTTCCACCGAATGGCAGTGTAGGGCAGAAAAGCTTAATCCATTTTATCCTAACTTCACCAAACGCAACATAAGCAAACGTAGCCAAACTCAAAGTAAAGTGCCGATACCACTAGTGCTGGACTCCACAGCGCCGAGCAGAATGCACTATAGCACAGTAGAGCGCAGAAATCCGCGGCGAGCAGTGTGTAGCGGAAAGCCTAGGCTATTCTACCCTAACCTTACCGAACGTAGCATAACACGCCCTAACGTGCCGAGACCGCTGTTGATGTCCTCCGGAGACCCAAGCAGAACATACTAGAGCACAGCAGAGGACAGAAATCCACCGCACTGGAATGTTGAGCACAGAAGACAAACATATCCTGACCGAAGCTGACCGAAGCTGACCTAACCTAACATATCGAAACGTAGTGTAAGACAACATATGGTGACGAGACCAATATTGCTGGCTTCCCCAGAGCCAACCAGAAGGTGCTAGAGCGCAGTAGAGGAAAGATGTTCTCCGAATAGCAGTTTACAGCACAAAAGTGATGCTATCATATCCTAACCTAGCCAAACGTAACATAACCGAACGTAGCCAAACTCACAGTATCGTGCCGTGAACGCCATTGCTAGCCTCCACAGAGCCAAGCAGAAGATACTAGAGCACAGCAGTGCACAGAAATACACCGCATTGCAGTGAAAGCAATAAGGTGGAAGGTAACCTCGGCAAACTTGTCCTAAGCTAACCTAACCAAGCGTAGCGTAGCTCAACGCAACGTGCCGCGACGCCTGCTCCAGGCCACACCAGATCCAAGCAGACTGTAGTAGAGCACAGTGGTTCACAGAAGTCCACCGAATAACAGCGCAAAGCAAGAAAGTAGAAGCCATCCTAATCGAACTCACCCTAACCTTACACAACCGATCGTAAGATAACCCAACCTAACGTGCCACGACTACTACTGTTCGCCTCGCCAGAGACGAGCGGTGTACAGCACAGAAACGTAGAGCGCAGAAAACCACCGCATTTCAGTGCATAGCACAAAAGTGAAATATACACTAACCTAACCTGCCCCAAACTAACCTACCCAAACGTAATGTAACACAACATAACGCGACGAGACCAATATTGCTGGGATCCCCAGAGACAATCAGGACATATTAGAACTTAGTAGAATGCAGAAATCCACCGAAAGGCAGTGTATAGCACAAGAGTCAAAGTAGCTTTTCCAAAGCTAGCCACACATAACAACGAAACGCAGCCTAGCTCAACCTAGCATGGCGAGACCACCGTTCATGGCCTCCACAGGAACAAGCAGAATGTAGCAGAGCGCAGTATGCAACAGAAATCCACCGTGTAGCAGCGTATGGCACAAGTGTCTAAGCTACTCTGTCCTAACCTAACCAAACGTAAGGTTAGCAAACGCTGCCAAACCAACACTAACGTGCCGAGACCACTACTTCTGGCCTCCGCAAAGCCAAGAAGAACATATTAGAGCACGATAGAGCGCAGAAGTTCACCTCATTGCAGTGTATAGCACAGAAGCCGTAGATACCCTGACCTAACCCGGCATAACCCAAACTAACCCAACGTACCGTATTTCAAAGCAACGTGCCGCGGCCACTGCTTCTGGCATCCCCAGAGCCAAGCAGAATGTAGTGGAGCAGAGTAGGTCACAGAAATCCACCGACTAATAGCGTAAAGCATGAAAGCCTAGGCTATCGCAACCAAACATGACCTGACCTAACCCAACCATACGTAACATATCGCAATCTAACGTGTTACGACCACTACTGCTTGCCACCCCAAAGTCGAGGAGAGGATAATAGAGCAATGTAGACTTAGGAAATCCTCCGAATATCAGTTTATAGCACAAAAGTCAAAGATAACCTTACCTAACCTATCGTTGCAGAACTCAACATATGGTGCAGAGACCACTCCCGCTGGCCTCCCCAGAGACAAGAAGAACATAACAGCGAGCACTAGAGGGCAGAAATCCACCGAATAGAGGTGTGTACCACAAAAGTCGAACCTATACTATCCTTATATATCCAATGTTAGCGTAACCAAACGTAACATAACAAACCTTAACGTACCGCGACCGCTATTGCTGGCCTTCTCAGAGTCGATCAGAAAACATTAGTGGACCGTGGAGCGCAGAAGTCCATAGTATCGCAGTATATAGAACAATGGTGGTAGCTATCAGAACGTAAACCAAGGTAATGTAAACCAGACAAACGTAACCTAACTCAGCATAACGTGCCGCGACAACTATTGCTGTCCTACACTTGGCCAAGTAGAATACAGCAGAAGAGAGTCGAAGGCAGAATTCCTCTGCATAGCAGTGTACATCACGGAGATCGTAGATAGCTGGACCGAGTTTATCATAACCAAGCTTAACCAAACGTAATATAGCCCAACCCGATTTGCCGAGACCACTATAGCTGGCCACCCCAGATCCATGCAGAAGATATTAGAACACAGTAGAGCGCAGAAATCCGCGGGCTGCAGTGTATAGCACAAAAGCTTAAGCTACCCTGACCTAACCTGACCATACGTAACATAAGCATACGTAACATATCTGAGCCTAACCAGCCGAGAGCACTATTGCTGGCCTCCCCAGAGGAAAGCAGTATATACTAGAGCACAGTAGAAAGCAGAAACCGGCCGAAAGGCAGTGCATGGCACAAAAGTGAAAGATACCCTAACCTAACCTGTCATTACCTAACCTATCCAAGCGAAGGGTACCTGAACATAACGCGATGAGATCAATATTACTGGAATCGCCAAAGCCGTGCAGAAGACATTAGAGCTTAGTGGAAAGCAGCAATCCAGCGAATAGCAGTGTATAGCTCGGAAGTCAAAGCTACCCTTACCAAATGTAGCCTAACCTGACCTAGCCAATCGTAATGCAATTCAACCTAACGGGGCCACGGCCACTATTGCTCGCTTCCCCAGATTCCAGCAGAGTGTAGTAGAGCACAGTAGAACACAGTAATACACCGATTCACAGAGTACAGCATGAAAGTCAGAGCCACAGTAACCAAACTGAGGCGAACCTAACCTAACCAAATGTAATGTAACTCAACCTGATGTGCCACGACCACTATTTTTCACATCTCCAGAGACGGGCAGAGTGTAGTAGCGCATTGTACATCGCAGAAGTCCAAAGAATAGCTGCCTACACAGCAAAAGTCAGAGAAATCCTATCCGAACATTCCTAACCAGCCGAGAGCACTATTGCTGGCCTCCCCAGAGGAAAGCAGTATATACTAGAGCACAGTAGAAAGCAGAAACCGGCCGAAAGGCAGTGCATGGCACAAAAGTGAAAGATACCCTAACCTAACCTGTCATTACCTAACCTATCCAAGCGAAGGGTACCTGAACATAACGCGATGAGATCAATATTACTGGAATCGCCAAAGCCGTGCAGAAGACATTAGAGCTTAGTGGAAAGCAGCAATCCAGCGAATAGCAGTGTATAGCTCGGAAGTCAAAGCTACCCTTACCAAATGTAGCCTAACCTGACCTAGCCAATCGTAATGCAATTCAACCTAACGGGGCCACGGCCACTATTGCTCGCTTCCCCAGATTCCAGCAGAGTGTAGTAGAGCACAGTAGAACACAGTAATACACCGATTCACAGAGTACAGCATGAAAGTCAGAGCCACAGTAACCAAACTGAGGCGAACCTAACCTAACCAAATGTAATGTAACTCAACCTGATGTGCCACGACCACTATTTTTCACCTCTCCAGAGACGGGCAGAGTGTAGTAGCGCATTGTACATCGCAGAAGTCCAAAGAATAGCTGCCTACACAGCAAAAGTCAGAGAAATCCTATCCGAACATTCTTAACCTAACCTGACGGTACGTAACCTAACACAACCTAACGCAACCAGATCACAGGCAACCACTAAGCCAAGCAGAGCACATCAGAGCGCAAAAGTCCACCGAATGGCAGTGTATAGCACATAAGTCTTAGTAGCCTATTCAAACCTAGGCAAACGTAACATATCCAAACGTAGCCTAGCTCAAGCTGACATGTGGAGACCTCTGTTGCTGGCCGCCAGAGAGTCAAGCAGAATATACTAGGGCACAGCAGAGCACAGGAATCCACCACACAGTATAGTACAGTACCAAGGTCACGGCTATTCTAACCAAACTTAGCCTAGCCTAACGAATCCAAATGTAACCTACCTCAAGCTAACGTGCAGCTACCACCACTTCTCGCCTCCACAGAGTCGTGCGAGGTACAGTAGGGCAACATAGATAGCTGGAATCCACCGTATAAGTGTGTCCAGCGCAAACGTCAAAGAAATCCTAACCAAGCCTTCCCAACCTAACCAAACGAACCGAAACCCAACTAAAACTGACTGGCCGAGACCAACAATGCTAGCCACAACAGAGCCAAGCAAGACGTATTGGAGCACTGCAGAGGGCAAAGGTCCAACGAATAGCAGTCTACGGCACAAAAGTCTGATCCACTCTGTCCCAACTTGGCCAAACTTAGCATAAGCAAACGTATCCATGCTCACACTAAAGTGCCGATGCCACACGTGCTGGACTCCGCAGAGACAAGCAGAATATTCCAGAGCGAAGTGGAGCGCAGAAATACACCACATCGCAGTGCATAGCACAAAAGCGAAATAGACACAAACCTAACCTCACTTTGCCAGACCTATCCAAACGTAGTGTAACTCAACATAGCGAGACGTGACCAATATTTCTGTCTTCCCCAGAGCCAAGTGCAGAGCATGCTAGAGCGCAGCAGAGAACAGAAATCCTCCTAATAGCAGTTGAAGTAACAAAAGTCGAGGCTAACTTATCCTAACCTAGCCAAACATAACATAAACATACGTAGCCTTACTCAACCCAACGAGACGAGACCGATGTTGCTGTCCTCCCGAGAGACAAACAGAATATACTAGAGCACAGTAGAGCGCAGAAATCCGCCGCATTGCACTGTATAGCACAAAAGTCAAATCTATCCTATCCTGACATATCCAACCGTAACACAGCCAACCGTATCCTAACTCAACACAACGTACCGCGACCACTACATCTGGCCTCCCCAGAGCCAAGCAGAGAAGAACAGAGCACAGTAGAGCTCAAAAATCCATCGCATTGCAGTGCAAGGTACAAAAGAGGTAGATACCCTAACCTAACCTGACCCAACATAGCCTACCCTAACGTTGTGTAACTCGAAATAACGTGATGAGGCAAATATTGCTGGACTTTCCAGAGCCAAGCAGAATACACCAGAGCACAGTAGAGCACAGAAGCACGCGGAATAGCAGTGCGTTGCACAAAAGTCATAGTTGCCTATCCTAACATTGCCAAACGTGACATATCCAAACGTAGTGCAACGAAACCTAACATTACGATACCACTATTGCTGGCATCGACAGAGACATGCAGAATGTACTAGAGCACAGTACAGCGCAGCATTTCACCGCATTGCAGTGAATGACTCAAAAGCCGTAGGTGCCGAAGCCTAACCAGACGTTACCAAACCTAACCAAGTGCAGCTTATTCCAAAATGACGGGCCGGGGCCACTGCTCCTGGCCTCCAAGGGGCGAAGCAAAGGGTGACAGAGCACTTTAGATCACAGGAATCTGCCGAAAAGCAGTGTAAAGCACAAGAGACGAAGTAGCCTACAATGACCTATTCAAACGTAACATACTCGAACGCAGCCCAGCTAAACCTAACATGACGAGACCACTGTTGCTGGCCCCCAAAGGGGCAAGCAGAATGTACTAGGGCACGTAGAGCGTAAAGACATACAGCATAGCAGTGAATAGCAAAAAGCCGTAGATATACTGGCATAACCTGGCCTAACCTAATCTGGCCAATCATTGCATCTCTCAAAATAACGTGCTGCGACCGCTGCTCCTGGCCACCCCACAGCCAAGCTGAATGTAGTAGAGCACAGCAGATCTCAGGAATATACCGAACGCAGCGTATGGCACGAAAGTCAAAGCTACCGTAACAGTACATAACCTCACCTAATATAACGAGTCGTAACCGCACACATCCTAACGTGCCGTGGCCGCCATTTCTGGACACCCTTGTGCCCAGCAGAGCATATTAGAGCACAATAGAGCGCAGAAATCCGCAGATAGCTGTGAATGGTACAAAGGCCTAAACTATATACTGACCTCACCAAACGTAACATGCCCGAACGTAGCATTGCTGAACCTAACGTGCCGAGACCACTATAGTTGGCCACCCCAGAGCCGAACAGGACACACTAGAGCACACTACGGTGCAAAAGACCACCGAATAGCAGTGTATAGCGCAAAAGTCGAAGCTATCCTGTCCTAATAATTCCAATCCGAACATATGCAAACGTAGTGTAACTCACCCAAACATGACGAGAACACTGTTGCTGGCCTTCACGGATACAACCAGAACGTACTCGGACATAGTAGTGCGCAGGAATCCACCGCTTTGCTGTGAATAGCACAAAAGCCATAGATATCGTAAGCTAACCTCTCCGAACCAAAACTAACAGAACGTAGCAAATCTCAACATACTGTGCCGCGACCACTGATTCTGGCCTCTCCAGAGCCAATCAGAATGTAGTAGGGCAGAGTATACACTAGAAATCCACCGTATAGCAGTGTATATAACGAAAGTCAAACCTACCATAACCAAACTTAAACAAACATAGCCTAATCAAACGTAGCCTAGCTCAACCTAACGTGCCGGGACCACTATTGCTGGTCTCGACAGAACCAAGCAGAAGATACTGGAACCCAGTAGGGCGCAGATATCGGCGGAGAGCAGTGTATAGCACAAAGTCTAAACCATCCCATCCTAACATCACTAAACGTAACATAACCGAACGTAGCCTAGCTCAACCTAGCCTGCAGAGACCACCATTGCTGGCCTCTCCAGCGCCAAGCAGAATGTGCTACAGCACAGCAAAGGGCAGAGGTCCACCGAATAGCAGAGTATGGCACAAAAGACTAAGCTACCCTGTCCCAACCTCACCAAACGTAGTATAGCCAAACGTGTCGTAACTCATCCTAACGTGCCGAGACCACAATATCTGGCAACTCCAGAGCAAAGCAGTAGATATTAGACAGCAGTAGTGAGCAGAAATCCAGCGAAAAGCAGCTTACAGCGTAGAAGCCGAAGTAATCCTAACCCGACATATCCAAACGTGACATAACCAAACGTAATATAACTCAAACTAACCGCCCTACACCACCATTGCATACCACCCCAGAGCCAAGCAAAACATGTTAGAGCACTGTATAGCGCAGTAATTCACCTAATAGTAGTATATAGTGCAAAAGTCAAAGCTATCTATACCTACCAAAGCCAAGCCTAACATATCCAATAGTAGGCTAAACCAAATAACCTGCCTGGTCCATTCTTGCTGGTCTTCCCAGATTAGAGCGTAACGCAGCAGAGCAATGTTGAGCGTAGGAATGCGACGAATGGCAGTGTAAAGCACAGAAGCCACAGCTATCCTATACTGACCTGACCAAACGTAATAGGACCAAGGGCAACCTAAGACAACCGAAGGAACCGCGACTACTAGTGTTGGCCTTCGCAGAGTCCAGCAGAGCATAGTAGAGCGAGGAAATCCATCGAATAGCCGTGCATACTACGCAAGTCTAAGCTAGCCAAAGCTATCCCAAACAAACATAGCTCAACCAAGCGCTGCATTTCTCAACCTAACGTGCCCAGGCCACTACTGCTGGGCTACCCAGAGCCAAGCAGAGCGTATTAGGGCATAGTATAGCGCAGAAGTCGGACGAGTAGCAGTATATAGCACAAAAGTCAATGCCATCATCTCCCACCGTAACCAGACGTAACATAACCAAGCGCAGCCTAAGCAAAACTAACATGCCATGAGCATAATTACTGGTCCCCAGATTCGAGCAGAGTATACTAGAACAGCATAGAGGGTAGAAACACGCCGAGTAGCAGTGTATAGCACAAAAGTCACAGCTACCATGACCTAACCTGTCCGAACGTAATATAACAAAGCGCACCCTGGTCTAACCTAACGTGCCAGGACAAATAGTGCTGGATTCCACAGAGACAAGTGGAGAATGCTAGAGCACAGCAGAGCGCAGAAAGCTTCCAAAGAGCGGCGAATAGCTCAAATACCAAAGATATCCTAACCTCACATGACCAAGTCTTACCTAACCAAACGTAGGGTAACTAAAGCTAATGAGACGAGACCACGACTGCTGCCCTCACCAGCGCCAAGTAGAATATACCAGAGCGCAGAAGAGCGCATAAATTCTCCGAATAGCACTGTATAGCGCAAAGGTCAAAGCTATCCCTCCTTAACCTTACCTAACCTAACCTAACCTGCCCAAACGTAACATAACTAAACCCTTCGTGCCACGTTCACTTATGTTGGCCTCCCCAAAGTCGTGCGGATTATAGTGGAGCAATGTAGAGTGCAGAAACACACCGAATAGCGTTTTATAGCTCAAAAGATAAAGGCGTCCTGTCCTAACCAGTCCAAACGTAATATAATCAAACGTATCATTACTTATCCGAACGCGCCGGGACCGCTATTGCTAGAATCCACAGAGCCAAGCAGAATAAACTATAGCACAGTAGAGTGCATATAGCCGCCGAATAGGAGCTTGTAGCCCAAAAGTCAAATATGTCCTAACCTAAACTAATGAAACGTCAACTAACTAAACATAACGAGCCGAGACCAATGTCTCTGGCATCCCCCGTGCCAAGCGGAACCTACTACAGCACAGTAGAGCGCAGAAATCCAACGAGTGGGAGTGTATAGCAGATAGTGAAAGCCATCAAAACCAAACCGAACCAAACCTAGCCTCACCAAACGTAACATAATTCCACCTATCGTGTCACGACCACCATTGCTGGCCACGCAGGGTCGAGCAGAATATAGCAGAGTAGGGTAGAGCGCGGATATCGACCGAATGGCAGTGCATAGCGCAAAAGTTAAAGCTACCATATCCTAACCTAGCCAATCTTATCATAACCAAGCGCAACGTGATCCAACCTAACGTGCCTAGAACACTATTGCTGGCGTTCCAAGCGCCAAGCAGAGCATATAAGAGCACAGTATGACGTAGAAGTCCTCCGAATTCCATTATGTGGCAAAAAGGTAAAAGCTACCCTCTCCTAGCCTGACCAAACGTAATATAACCAAACGGAGCATAGACAACTATTGCAGGCCTCCTCAGAGCCAAGCAGAGCTTATTAGAGCAAGTTGTACCGAGAGATTCACCGAATATCACCGTATGGCAAAAAAGTCAAAGCCACGATCTCCTACCCTAGCCAAACCGAACCTAACCGAACGTTACCTAACACATCCTATTGTGCAATGACCCCTCTTGCTGGCCTCGCTAGAGACGAGCAGAGTATGGTAGAGCAATGCTGAGCGAGGAAATCAACCGAAGAACAGTGTATAGCACAAAAGTCAAGGATAACCTGTCCAAACCTAACCAAACATGCCCTAGCCACACGTAATGCAGCAAATAATAACGTGCAGCGGACACTATTGTTGGCAGCAGTATATACTACATAACAGTGGAGCGCATAATTCCGCCGCATTGCAGTGTATAGCACGATAGTCAAAGCCATCCAAACCTTACCTGAACCAACCTAAACCAACAAAATGTAGCCCAACCCAACCTATGGCGTCGAGACCAGTATCGCTACCCTCCCCAGCGACAAGCATAGCATATGTGTGGAGAGTAGAGGTCAGAAATCCATAGAGTCGCAGTGCACGTCACAAAAGTCAAAGCTACCCTATCCTAACGCAACCAAACCTAACATAACCAAGCGTAACCTAATTCAACGTAACGTGTTGAGAACATCATTGCTGGCATCTCAAGAGCCGAGCGGTGTATACTAGAGAAGAGTAGGGCGCAGAAAATCGTCCCATTGCTATGTACAGCACAACAGTCGAAGGTAACAAAGCCTCACCTGATCTAACGTAAACTAACCAAATGAGCCTGGACCACAACTTCTGGACTCCCCTGAGCCAAACAGAACATGCTAGAGCACAGTAGAACGCAGAAACCCACGGAACGGCAGTGTGTAGCACAGAAGTCAAAGGCATTCTGCCCTAACCTCACCAAACGTAACGTAATCAAGCGTCACCTATCTCAACGTAACGTGACGACACGTCTACTTCTGGCCTCCCCAGAGCGACGCAGAATATATTAGGGGAGTGTAGAGCACAGAAATCCATAGAATGGCAGTGTATAGCACAAAAGTCAAAGCTACCCTGTCGTAACGTAACCAAATGAATCATAACCAATCGCAGCTGAACTCAATCTAACGTGCTGCGATCAATATTTCTGGCATCCTCGGAGCCGAGCAGCCCATATTAGAGCAATGTACAGCGCAAATAGACACCGAATAGCAATGTGTAGGTGAAAAGTCAAATCTACCTTGCCTCAACGTAGCCAAACGTAACGTAACCAAGCGTAAAATAATACAAACTATCCTGCCGAGGCCAAGGTTGCTGGCATCCCCGCTGCGAAGCGGAATGCTTTAGAGCAATGTAGAACTCGGGAATCCACCGAATAGCAGAGTATATCTCGAAAGACGAGGCTATCCTATCCCAACGTAAGCAAACCAAACATAACCAAACGTAACGATTTACAACCTAACGTGGAGAGACCTCTGTTGCTGGCCTACACAAATCCAAGCAGAATATACTAGACTGCAGTAGAGCTCTTATTTCCGCCTCATTGCATTGTGTAGCACAACAGTCAAAGGTGACCAAACCTTACCTGGACAATCCTAGACTAGCCAAACGTTCCCTAACTCAATATAACTTGCCGAGACCAGTATTTCTCTCCTCCCCGGAGCCAAGCAGAACATACAAGATCGCAGCAGAGCGCAGAAAGCCTTCGGAAAGCAGTGTACTGCACAAAAGTCAAAGCTGTCCTGTCCTAACGTAACCAACTGCAAAATAACCAAACGTAATATAACTCTATCCAACGTCCGCGACCACTATTGCTGCCCCCCCCCCGGGTCTGGCAGAATATAGTATAGCGTGGTAGGGCTCATAAATCAACCAAATAGTAGTGTATACTGCGAAAGACAAAGCTGTCCTATCAGAAACTTGCATAACCTAACCTAACGAAACGTAATACGATACAAACTAACGTGACAAGATCTCTATTGCTGTCCACCGCAGAGTCGAGCAGAGCATATTGGAGCAATGTTGAGTGCATAAATCCACCGATTAACTTCGTACAGCATGAAAGTCAAAGCTACCCTGACCGAAAAAAGCATAACGTAGCCAAACCATACGTTACATGACTAAGCCTGACGTGCCGATGACATCATTGCTGTCCACTCCAGAGTCAAGCAGAAAATATTAGAGTACATTAGAGCGCAGACGTACACCGAATAGCAGTGCATAGCACAAAAGTTATAGCTATCCTATCCTAACCTATCCAGACGCAATGTAGCCAAGCGTAACGATGCCCAAACTAACGCACCGAGACCACTACTTCTTGCTTCCACAGTGCCGAGCAGAACATACTAGAACACAGTAGAGCGCAGAAATCCACCGAACGGCTGTGTGCAGCACAAAAGTCAAAGCTATCATATCCTTACCTAAGCAAACTTAACGAAACCGAACGTAACCTAACTCAACCTAACGTGTCGAGACCTATATTGCTGCCCTCTTCAGAGAAAAGCACAACATAATGGAGAAGAGTGGAACTCACAATTCCAATGAATCGCATCGTATAGCACAAAAGTCAAAGCTACCCTATCCTAACCTTACTAAACGTAACATAACCGAACATGGCGGAACTCAACCTAACGTGCCGAGGGCACACTTGCTGGCCTCAAGAGTGCCAGGCGGAATAAGGTAGTGGAGAGTAGCGCTCAGAAATTCATAGAATCGCAGTGTATAGCAGAAGGGTTAAAGGTACCGGAACCTAACCCTAGCAAACATAACTTAACCGAATGTAGCATAACCCAACGAAGAGTGCAGCGACCACTTTTTCCATCCTTCCAGTGAGAAGCGGAATACAGTAGAGCACAGCAGGGCGCCGAAATTAAACGTAAAACAGTGCACAGCACAAAAGTCAAAGCTACCCTATCTTAACAAACTAAACCTTACGTAACCAAACGTGTCCTAGCACCTCCTAACGTGCCGAGAATTCTATTGCTGCGATCATCAGAGCCAAGCAGAGAGTATTAGAGGAGAGTAGTGGGTAGAAGTCCACAGAATCGCAGTGCACTGCTCGACAGTCGAAGCTACCCAGTCCTAACAAAACCATATGTAACACAGTCGAACGTATTTTGACTCCGCCTAACGTACCGAGGCCAGTCGTGCTTGCCTCCCCGGAACCACGCAGTTCATGCTACAGCAAAGTAGAGCGCAGGTATGCTTCGCACTGCAGTGTATAGCTCAAAAGTGGGAGGTTCCAAAAACCAACCTCTCCTAACATAGCCAAACCGAGCATAGCCAAACTAAACAGAGGGCGCCGAGACTAGAGTTGCTGGCATCAGCCGAGCCAAGCAGAATATACTAGAGCACAATGGAAAGCAGAAATCCACCGCACAGGAGGGCATACCACGTAAGAAAAAGCTATCCCTACCTAACCCAGGCAAGCATACCCCAACCAAACTTTGCCTAACTCAACCTAACGTGCCGAGACCACTATTACTGGCCTCGCCATAGTCGAGCAGTGTATAGTAGACCAAGTTAGATGGCAGGAATCCACCGGAGTGCGGTGAAAAGCACAGAAGTCAATGCTATCATATCCTAACCTTACACAACCCAATCAAATAAAACGTAGAATGACAGAGAACAGCGTGCATCGACAACTATTGCTGGCCTTCGCAGAGTCCAGCAGAGTATAGTGGAGCACAGTAGAGCGGAGAAATCCGCTGAATAGCAGTGCATAGCGTAAAAGTTATAGCAATCCTCTCCTACCTTAACCAAGCCTAACATATCCAGTCGCAGCCTAAGCCAGATAACGTGCCGGGAACGTTCTTAGTGGCCACCGCCGATGTGAGCGGAGCGTAGTATAGCAATGTTGAGCGTAGAAATTCCACGAATGGCAGTGTATAGCACAAAAGCCACAGCTATCCTATACTGACCTGACCAAACGTAATATGACTTAGCGCAATATAAGACTACCTAAGGAACCGCGACTGCTAGTGCTGGCCTTCCCAGGATCGAGCAGAGCATAGTTGAGCCTGAAGCCCTTCGGATAGCCGTGTATACCACGAAAGTCAAAGCTACCCAGAGCTAAAGCCAACTAACGTAACATAACCAAAGGTTGCCTAAATCAACCTAACGAGGCGAGAACTCGATTTTTATCCTCCCCAGCGCCGAGCAGAATATATTACAGCACAGCAGCGCTCATAAACTCACCGCATTGCAGTGTATGACGCAAACGCCGTAGATGTCCTAACCTAATGTGCCCAAACCCAACCTAACCAAACGTACCATAGCAGAAAATATCGTCAAGCAACCACTGCTCCTGGCCTCCCCAGAGCAAGCCATAATGTAGCAAAGCACAGCAGGACTCAGAAACCCACCAGTTAAGAGTGTATAGCATGAAGGTCATGCCTATCCTCACCAGACATGGCCGGACCTAACCGAGCGAAGCGTAGCATTGCTCATCCTAACGTGCCACGACCACTATTGCTCGCATCCCCAGGGCCGGGCAGAGTTTGGTATAGCAATGTAAATGGCAGAAATCCTCTGAATGGCAGTGTATAGCCCAAAAGACGAAGAATGCCTAACCTCACCTGAACGAACCTAACCCAACCAAACCGAGCGTGGCTCTACATGTCGTACAGGGGACACTGCTGCTTGCATTGACAGAGCCCAGGAGAATATTATAGAGCAATTTAGACCACAGAGATCCACGGAAGGTCAGCGTACAGTACGAAAGACAAAGCTATACTGACCAACCATGTCGAAATCTAACCTAACTAAACGTAACATAACTATACCTGGCGCGCCGGGACAACTAACACTGGCCACCAGAGGGACAAGCAGAACATATCAGAGCACAACAGATCGCTAAAGTCCACAGAACACCTGCGTACTTTACGAAAGTCTTAGCTCTTCTGTCCTAACGTAACCAAACGTGTCATAAGCAAACGTAGCCTAATACAACCTAACACACCGCGACGACTATTGCTGTCCTACCCTGATCCAACCAGAATGTATTATAGCACAATCGAGCGCAGAAATTCTCCGAAAAGCAATGTATGACGAAATTCAAGGAAAACCAGACACAAATTAGCGAAACCTAACGAACACAAACGTAACATAACTCAACCTAACATGACGAGACAACCATTGCTGGCCTCACCAGAGCCAAGCAGAAGACATTAGAATGCAGTAGAGCGCAGAAATCCATGGCTGGCGGTGTATACCACAAAAATCTAAACGCCCAGTCGTAACCTCCCTAAACGTAACGTATGAGAACGTAGCCTAAAAGAACCTAATGTGCCGCGACCACAATTGCTGGACTCCACTTGGCTAAGCAGAATATACAACAGCACAGGAGAGCTCAGAAGCCCACCGCATAGCTGTGTAGAGCACAAAAGCCGTAGATATCCTAACCTAACCTGACCTAACCCAACCTAGCCAAACGCACCATAGATCAGAGTTACGTGCCGCTGACACTGCTCCTGGCACCCGCAGAGCGGAGCAGAGTGTGGTAAAGCTCAATAGATCACAGTAATCCACCGATTAACAGTGTATAGCAAGAAAGTCAAAGCTATCCTGTCCAAACTTAACCTAACCGTACCTAACCGAATGTGGCTTAACTGAAGCCGACGTCCCACGGTCACCACTGCCCGCCACCCGATAGTCGCGCAGAGGATAGTAGAGCAATGTAGAGATTGGAAGTCTCCCATGCAACAGTGCACATCACAAAAGTCGAAGAATTCCTAACTTAACCTGAACTAACTTGTCCTGACCGAACCAAGCGTAGTCCAGCATATCGCGCCGCGACCACAGCGTCTGGCATATCCACGGGCAAGCAGAACGTACCAGAGCAGAGTAGAGCGCAGAAATCCACTGAATTGCAGTGTATGCCACAAAGGTCTAAGCTACTCTGTACTAACATAACCAAACGTGTCATAAGCAAACGTAGCATAACTCAACCTGTCGCGCCGAGACCACTATTGCTTGACTCCCCACAGCAAAGCAAAAAATATTAGAACACTGTAGAGCGCAGAAATCCGCCGATAGCAGCGTATATCACGAAAGACTGGACAATCGTATCCTAACATCACGAAATGTAACATAGACAAACGTATCATAACTGATACATACGCGTCGAGACCACCGTTGCTGGACTCTCCAGAGACAAGCGGAATGTACTAGCGCAGAGTAAAGCGCAGAAATCCGCGGCACTGTGCTGCATAGCACGAAGGTCTAAGCTACCCCATCCTAACACAACCATTCGTAACACAACCAGACGTAACCTCGCTCAAGATAAAGTCCCGCGACCACTATTTCTGGCCTCCACAGAGCCAAGCAGAATATACAACAGGACAGGAGAGCGCAGAAATCCACCTCATAGCAGTGCAAAGCGCAGAAGTGAAAGATATCCTAACACAAAATGACATAAACTGGCATAACCTAACGTAGTCTAACGCAACATAATGTGGCGCAACCTCTATTGCTGGCCTCCGCAGCGCCAAGCAGAATATACTACAGCAGAGCAGAGCGCAGTAATCCCCTGCATTGCAGCGTATAGCACAAAAGTCTCACGTACCCTGACCTAACAGGACCTAGCCGATGATATCCAAACGCAACGTGTCTCAACGTAACGTGACGTGAGCGTTATTGCCTGCCACCCCAGAGACAAGTAGAACATATTATGGGACAGTAGGTCGCAGAAATCTATAGAATCGCAGTCTACAGCACAAAAGTAGAAGCTACCCAAACCAAACCCAGGCTAACGTAACCCAACAGAACGTACCATAACTCGACATATTGTGCCGCGACCACTATTGCTGGCCTACCCAGAGCCGAGCAGTACTTGCTAGAGGACAGAGGAGCTCTGAAAAAATGGAAACGCAGCGTATAGAACAAAAGCCATATCCATCCAAACATAACCCAGGCAAACGTAACCTAACCAAGTGAAGCCTACGACAACATAACGTGCCGCGACCACTATTGGTGGACTCCCCATGGCCATGTAGAGATATTGGAGCACATTCGAGCGCAGTAACCCACCGGAGAACAGTTTACAGCATGAAGGTCTAAGTCAACCTGACCGAGCTTGACCTAACCTGACCAAACCGAACGTAACCTGACACATCCTTAAGAGCCGTGAGTGCTGTCGCTGTCCTACCGAGATCCAGGCCGAAAAAATTAGAACACAGTAGAGCGCAGATATCTGTGGATGGCAGGCAGAGCCCAAAAGTCTAATCTACCTTATCCTAACCACACCAAGCGTAACATAACCGAACGTAGCTTAGCTCAGACCAACGTGCAGAGACCACTATTGCTGGCCTCCCCAGAGCCAAGCAAGGTATGCTAGAGCACAGCCGAGTGCGCAAATTCATCGCATTGCAGTGCATAGCACAATAGTCAAACATACCCTTACCTAACTTGTCCCGACGTAACCTACCCAAACGTAGTGCAACTAATCATAGAGTAACGAGACCAATATTGCTGGAATTTCCAGATACAGGCAGAGCATATTGGAGCACACTAGAGCGCAGAAGTCCACCGAATACCAGTGTATAGCACAAAAGTCTAAACTACCGTATCCTAATCTCACCAAGCGTAACACACCCAAACGTAGCATAGCTTAACCCAACGTGCGGAGACCATTATTGCTGGCCTCCATAGAGACAAGCAGTTTGTACTAGAGCACAGTAGTGCACAGAAATACACCGCATTGCACTGCAAAACAAAAGAGTCAAATATAACCAAACCATACCTGACATAACCTAACCTAACCAATCGCAGACCGACACAAGCGCACGTGCAGCGACCACTATTGTTAGCCTCTCCAGAGACAAGCAGAAGGGGCTAAAGCACACTAGAGCGCAGAAACACACCGAAAGCAGTGTGCAGCACAAACGTCAAGAAATATAGAATCTTTAGCAGACCATACGTAACATATCAAACATAACGTACCTCGGCCAGTATTGCTGCCTCCCCAGAGTCCAGCAGAACATATTAGAGGAGAGTAGAGCGCAGAAATCCATAGAATCGCAGTGTATTGCATCAAAGTCACAGTAGCCTGTCCTAACCTAGCCAACCATAACGTAACTGAACGTAGCAGAACCCAACCTATCATGACTTGACAACTGCTCCAGGCTTTCCCGGAGCCAAGAAGAATGTAGAAGAGCGCGGTATATGTCAGAAATACAGAAAAGAACAGTGTATAGCACGAAAGTCATTGCTATCCTGACCAAATATGGCCTAACCAGACCTAACCGATCGTAACATTAATCAACCTAACGGGCCACGGCGACTATTGCTCGCCCCCCTGCCTAATCGAGCAGAGCATAGTAGAGCAACGTAGAGCGAAGAAATCCACCGCATTGCAGTGAATAACGCAAAAGTGGAATATACCCTAACACAACCTGTTCTAACTTAACATGTCCGAACGTAGTGTAACGCAACATAACTCGAAAAGACCAATATTGCTGGCCTCCCCAGAGCCAAGCGAAATATACTAGTGCAAAGAAGTGCTCAGAGATCCACCCCATTGCAGTGTATAACGAAAAAGCCAAATATAACCAAACAACACTTGACCAAACCTATCGTCACCAATCGTAGGACAACTCAGCATATCGTGTCGAGACCTGCATTGTTGGCCCCACCAGAGCAGACCAGGGCACATTAGAGCACGTTAGAGCGCAGAAATCCCCCGAATGGCAGTGTATAGCACAATAGTCAATGTAGCCTATCCTAACCTATCCAAACGTAACAAAACCAAACGTAACGTAGCACAACCTAACATGGCGGGGCCGCTACAGCTGGCCTCCACAGAGACAAGCAGTATGTACTGGAACACAGTTGTGCGCAGGAAGCCACAGCATAGCAGTGAATTGCACAAAAGTCGAAGAAACCCTAACCTAACCTGTAATAACCTAACCTAAGCTAACGTAACGTAGCTCTAGCTATCGCGCCGAGACCACTATTGCTGCCCTCCCCAGAGCCAACCACAAAATATTAGAGGACAGTAGAGCGCCGAAATCCATGGAATCGCAGTGTACAGGTCAAACGTCAAAGAAGCCCTAACCAAGCTTTCGAAACCTAACCCAACGAAATGAGGCTTACCGTTTCGCCAACCTAACGTGCAATGACCGCCATTACTGGCCACCACAGTGCCATGCACAGCATATGAAAGCACATTCGGTTGCAGGAATCCAACGAACGGCATTATATGCCACAAAAGTCGAAGCAGCCTATTATAAAATAACCAAACGTAACATATACAGACGTAACCTAACTAATCCTAACATGACGAGACCACTATTCCTGTACTCCCAGGAGCCGAGCAGAATATCCTAGAACACATCAGAGCGCAGATAACCACCGCGTTGCAGTTTACAACAAAAGAGTCAAAGATACCCCAACCATACCTGACCCAATCTAACCTAACTAATCGCAGCCCAACTTAAGATACCGTGCCGGGACCGCTATTGCTGCGCTCTCCAGAGGCAAGCAGAAGATGTTAGAGCTCTGTAGGACGCAGACATCCACCGAATAGCAGTGCGTAGCACAAACGTCAAGGCTATGATATTCTAACCTAGCCATACGTTACATAGAGATACGTAACCTTTTCAACCTAACGCACCGAGACCACTATTACTGGCCTCCCCAGAGCCAATCAGGGGAGATGAGGACACAGTAGAGCGCAAAATTCCGCGGATAGCAGTGTATAGCACAATGGTCTAAACCAACCTAACCCAATCTCACCGAATGTAACATAACCGAACGTAGCACAACACAACCAAGCGTGCAGAGACCACTATTGATGGCATCCGCAGAGCCAAGCAGAATATACTACAGCACGGCTGCGCGCAGAAGTCCATAGCGCTAATGTGTTTTGCACAAAGAACGATCATATCAATGCCTAACCTGACCATAAGTAACCATACGGAACGTTGTGTATCTCAACATAACGTGATGAGACCAATACTGCTGCACTCCTCAGAGGCAAGCAGAACATACTGCATCTCTGCAGAAGGCAGAAACACACCGAATAGCAATATATAACGCAAAAGGCAAGACTATCGTGTCCTAGCGTAACCAAACATAACGTAACCGAATGTAACCTTACTCAAGCTGTCGTCACGAGGACACCATAGCTGGCCAACCCAGAGACAAGCAGAATATTCTAGAGAACAGCAGAGCGCAGAAATCTACTGAATAGCAGCGTATAACCCTGAAGGGAAAGCCATCCTAACCAAACGTAGCGTAACCTAGCATAACCAAATGTAACCTAACTCTACCAATAATGCCACGACACTTATTGCTGGCCTCGCAAGGGTCGAGCAGAGAGTAGTAGAGCAATGAAGGGCACAGAAATCCTGCGAGGAGCAGTGTACAGCACAGAAGTCAAATATATCCTATTCTAACCAAATCAATTGTAACTAAACCAAACGTAGCCTGACACAACCTATCGTGCCATAGCCACTATCGCTGGCCTTCAAGGGTCGAGCAGAGTGTTGTAGAGTACAGTAGAGCGCAGGAAGCCATCTAATAGCAATTTATAGCTCAAGAGTGCAAGATACGATTACCTAACCAGACCCAACGTAACCAAACCAAACATAGAATAACTAAACGTAACTAGCCGTGACCACTACTGCTGGCCACCACGGTGCGTAGCAGAAAATACTAGAGCAATGTATGGCGCAGAAATGCACCGAATAGCAGTGTATAGCGTAAAAGTCTATGCTATCGTGTCCTAACCAAGCCAAATGTGTCATGAACATACTCAACCTTATCCAACCTAACGCGCCGAGTGAAGTATTATTGGCCACCTAAGAGCAAACCAGAATACGTCAGTGCACAGCAGCGCACAGAAATCCACCGCATTGCAGTGTGTAGCACAAAAGTCAAACATATCCCGACCTAACTTGGCATAACCTCACATGCCCAAACGTAGTGTAACACAACATAACGTGACGAGACTGATGTTGCTTCCCTGTCCAGTGCCAATCAGAGCATATTAGAGTACAATAGTGGGCAGAAGTCCACCCGATAGCATCGAAATGCACAAAAGATGAAGCAGCCCATCCTAACGTAGCCAAACGTAACATAGCCATGCGAAACGTAACTCAAGCTAACTTGATGAGACTACTATTGCTGGACACCATAGAGCCGAGCAGAATATGCTTGAATACAGCAGAGCGCAGAAATCCACCCCGTTGCAGTGTACAGCAAAAGAGTCAAAGATACCCAAATGTTAACTAACCTAATCTAACCAAACCAATCGTAGACCAGCACGACATAACGTGCCGAGACCACTATTGCTGGCCTCCACACAGCCAATCAGGATATGCTTGTGCGCAGCAGAGGTCAGAAATCCACCGCATTCTAGTGAACAGCGCAAAAGCCGTAGATAACCTAACATAGCCTGACCAATCCGAACCTAACCAAACGTGGCACAACTCAACATGACGTTCCGCGACAACTGCTCCTGCCTTCCCCAGAGCCAAGCAGAGTGTAGTGCAGCGCAGTAGAACACGGAAATCCAGAGGATAGCAGTGCAAAGCACAAAAGTCGAAGTAGCCTGTCCTAAAATGGCCAAACGTAACATAACTCAATCTGAAATGATGAGACCACTGCTACTGGCCTCCACAGGGACAAGCAGAATGTTCTGGAGCACGGTGGGGCGCAGGAATCCACCGTATTTCAGTGAACAGCACAAAAGCCGTAGATACCCTAGCATAGCCTGACCCAAATTATACTAACCAAACATAGCGTAACTGAACATAACCTGCCACGACGACTGTTTCTGGCCTCCCAATAGCCAAGGAGAATACAGAAGAGCACATTAGATCAGAGAAATCCACCGAATAACAGTCTATATCACGAAAGACAGAGCTATCCCAACTAAACTTAGCCTAACCAAGCATAACCAAACGAAGCCTTACACAGCCTAACGTGCCGCGCCGCCATTGCTCTAAACCCCAGAGTTGAGCACAGTACAGTAGTGCAATGTAGAGGGCAGAAGTCCACCGCATTGCAGTGCATAGCACAAAAGTGGAAAATAAACTAAACTAGTATGTCCGAACCTAACCCAACCAAACGTAGCATATCTCAACATAACGTGACGCGACCACAGCTCCTGGCCTCCCATAGCCAAACAGAGTGTAGCAGAACACAGTAGGTCGCAGAGGTCCAGCGAATACCATTGTACAGCACGAAAGACATAGCTACCGTATCCAAACTTTACCTAACCTAACCAAACCAAACGTAACATAACTCAAACTGACGTGCCATGAGCACTATTACTCGTCTCCCAAGATCGATAGAGTATAGTAGTGCAATGTAGGGAGCAGAAATCAACCGAAGTGCAGTGTATGGCACAAAAGTCAAAGATATTCCAACTTAACCTCTCCCAAGCTAACCTAAGCAAACGTAACCTAGCCCGACCGAACGTGCCGAGACCACTATTGCTGGCCTCCCCAGAACGGAGCAGAAAATACTAGAATGCAGTAGATCGCAGAAATCCGCGTATAGCAGTGTACAGCACAAAGGTCGAGGATACCATAACCTAACCTGTCCTAAGCTAACCTAAACGAAAGTGGCATAGCTCAACATAACCCACCGCCACCACTGCTAGTGGCATCCGCGTTGACAAGCAGATTATAGTAGAGCATAGCAGATCACGGGTATCCACAGAAAAGCAGTGTATGACACGAAAGGCAAAGTTTCCTGTCCTATCCTAGCCAAGCGTAACATACCTAAACGTAGTCTAACTCAACCTAACATGACGTGAGCACTGCTGTTGACATCCCCAGAGCCAAGCAGAATAAACTAGGGCACAGTAGAGCGTAGGAATACGCGGGAAGCAGTGTATAGCACATAAGTCTAGGATATCCCATCATAACCTCACCAAACGCAACATAACCAAGCGTTGCATTGCTCAACCTAACGTGCCGAGACCACTACTGCTTGTCACTCCAGGTCCAAGCAGAGTATACTAGCGAACAGCAGGGCGTAGAAATCAACCTCATTGCAGTGTATAGAACAAAAGTCAAACATACTCCAACCTAACGTGGCCTTACCTAACCTATCCAAAGGTAGTGTAACTAATCGTGACGTGTCGAGACCAATATTGCTGGCCTCCCCAAAGCCAAGCAGCGCATATTAGAGCACATTAGGGTGCAGAGATACACCGGATAGCAGCGAATGGCGCAAGAGTGAAAGCAGCCTACCCAAACCTAGCAAAACGTAGCATACTCAAACGGAGCATAACTCAACCTAACATGGCGAGACCACTATTGGTGGCCTCCACAGAGATGAACAGAATGTACTAGGATGCAGCAGTGCGCAGATGTCCACCACATGGTAGTGAAGAGCAAAATAGTCGAAGGTATCCTCACCTTTCTTTTTTTTTTCACGTGGGGGAAATCTTGCAAAGATACCCGGCCCCCTTAGGGGAGGGGGCGGGGTTATGTGGTATTTTGAGCCACTAAGACCCCCACGATGGCCAGCCCTTCGCATTTCGGTGCGCCCTGGACTTCGCGGCGACGCAATTGCCAGGACGCCCCCGCGACGCAACCGCAGTTCCCTCCCGGCGCGACGAGTAATCGCACCCGAAACGATCATGTCCATGCGCGCGAGACGGGTCGTTTACAGGCACACACACACACACACACACACACACG